>NC_050599.1:4703329-4825829 GCF_013368585.1 Megalops cyprinoides
TATAGTAGTTTCACACAGACATTTGGATTGGGATATTTATTTTAGGTTTCACTCTCAACACACACAAAGGAGTTTTACTCCTATAATAAAAGTACTAACTTCTAGCTAAGCAGTGTGCATTTCTGGAAGCTCTGGTCTGTGCAGTAGTTAGGATCCAGAGTTGAGTGTTTCGTCTCACCCCTGGACCCCCGTTCCCCAGGCCAGACGGCAGAGGCTGGAGGAGAGTTTCGGGGCGGTGAACGACACCCTGCGGGTGGCTGGAGACCTGCTCATCGACACGGAGGACGTGGCCTCTGACCTGGAGACCATGGTCAAGGTGAGGTGCATTCGGGAGGCTCCTGTGGTGTAACAGCACTGTGTGCACTAATTAGACTCATCAATGTTTATTACAGTACATTAGACATACAATATTACAGAACAAGTAATGTTCTCACTTCAAGCCCCGCCCCCTAACACCTGCTACCCCTAGAATTTGATGTGTAGTATTGTGATGTATTTTGATTCTGTTCTAAGGACATACTATATACTATACTGGTATACTTGGCACAGAATAACTTGTGGAAGGGCTTGAATAGTGTTAAACTCACACTCACTGGTCTGGGAGTGTTGTGAGTCTGGTCTGACACTGTTGCTTGTTTAAATTGAATGGATACACTCATGTTCTATTGTGATGGAAGTCACTCTGAATAAGAGCATCTGCTAAATGAATGTAATGTAATCTAATATAAGTACATATTACAACGTGTACATATACAAATGCACATTAGGCTAACATTGTGTGAGACAAAAAACATACATCTTTTCACACCTCACCTTTACACTTGGACAGTTACCTGAGTGTAAACACATGTCTGAATGAATGCTGAGGTGACATCATGGGTCTCTCTGAATTCTCACCCTCCTCAGAATGTGACCGAGTTCCACGCTGCCGTTGACGGGGCCAGCAAGCTGCTCAAGGAGAAAACGGAGAATCTGTCGCTGGCGGACATGGACCTGGTCCAGAGGGCCAACGACCACGCCCAGGAACTGCAAAGACTGGCCAACGAGCTGGAGTAGTGAGTACATTCTGCCATGAGATACGGCACTGCGTCACACTACCATATGCATACACTGCGTCACACTACCATATGCATACACTGCGTCACACTACCATATGCATACACTGCGTCACACTACCATATGCATACACTGCGTCACACTACCATATGCATACACTGCGTCACACTACCATATGCATACACTGCGTCACACTACCATATGCATACACTGCGTCACACTACCATATGCATACACTGCGTCACACTACCATATGCAGACACTGCGTCACACTACCATATGCATACACTGCGTCACACTACCATATGCATACACTGCGTCACACTACCATATGCATACACTGCGTCACACTACAAAATGCACATACTGTGTCACACTACCATATGCATACACTGCGTCACACTACCATATGCATACACTGCGTCACACTACCATATGCATACACTGCGTCACACTACCATATGCATACACTGCGTCACACTACAATATGCATACACTGCGTCACACTACCATATGCATACACTGCGTCACACTACCATATGCATACACTGCGTCACACTACCATATGCATACACTGCGTCACACTACCATATGCATACACTGCGTCACACTACCATATGCAGACACTGCGTCACACTACCATATGCATACACTGCGTCACACTACCATATGCAGACACTGCGTCACACTACAAAATGCATACACTGCGTCACACTACAATATGCATACACTGCGTCACACTACCATATGCATACACTGCGTCACACTACCATATGCATACACTGCGTCACACTACAATATGCATACACTGCGTCACACTACCATATGCATACACTGCGTCACACTACCATATGCATACACTGCGTCACACTACAATATGCATACACTGCGTCACACTACAAAATGCATACACTGCGTCACACTACCATATGCATACACTGCGTCACACTACAATATGCATACACTGCGTCACACTACCATATGCATACACTGCGTCACACTACAAAATGCACATACTGTGTCACACTACCATATGCATACACTGCGTCACACTACAAAATGCACATACTGTGTCACACTACCATATGCATACACTGCGTCACACTACAAAATGCACATACTGTGTCACACTACAAAATGCATACACTGCGTCACACTACCATATGCATACACTGCGTCACACTACAAAATGCACATACTGTGTCACACTACCATATACATACACTGCTTCACATTACACTCTGACTGACACTACACAATCTCTAAATCACACTACACACCCACACTGACAACACACATAACACTGCATCATCCTTCTGGAAGCACCCTGACTCACACATACACTGTATAAAACTAAACAAGTACACAATACAGCACTTTGTGTGTAATGCTGCACACAAGAAGACACATGAGAAGATGTATGTCAGGTTATGAATATAATAATCTGACACATACTTCTGAGCTCCATCGTACTCAAACAGAGCATGTGCCACTTAATTGCTTATGTGTATTGAACAGCATCAGTTGAGATGGTGTTCCTGATGGACTTCACTGTTTGCAAATGTGGCTCCGAACAAGGCTAGAAAAGGCCAAGCTATGCCTTGACGGCTGACACTGTTTTCTCTTTGTTCAGTGATCTGAAAAACAACGACGCCAATGGATTCGTGCAGAAGGCCATAGATGCGTCAAACGTGTATGACAACATCATCAAGTACATTGAAGAGGCCAACATCACCGGGCTAACAACCCATAGTTTAGCAGACAGGGCTGATGATGTAAGTGTACAATATCTGCAATATACTGTACCTAAAGTAATCTGATGGGTGTGAAAGTGTCACTTTGATAAGGAGTACATTTGAATATCAAATATCCTTATCCATGCTGAAAGGTATACTTTTCCATTAGTGGATGTTAAGGATTTATTTTTAATTATTAATTATTGATTCAGTGCCATTTATTAAGATTCAGTGCCTTATCCCCCTGGATTCATAACTCTGTTGCACCTTGCTGTGAAACATGTTTTCTCTCTGTTCTTTATTGGTTATAACACCATTCTATTGTACAATAATATTTACCATACCTCATACTGCATACTTCTCTGTACATCTCAATTCTTTTTCACTGACAGTATTGTCACATTGCACTGTACATTATTGCGCATATTATGTAATTATTAAACATGACATTCTTCTGAATTCATAACTTACTGTTCTTAATATGTTCTTATCGAAGGCCATCTCTGGGATCAACACGCAGCGTGGCTTTCTGAAAACACAGAGCGACCACATCTTCAAAGCGTCTGTCACCTTACGCTCGGAACATGCTGGTAATGTCTCATACTCCATGCTAGCCTGGTTTGCTCAGGACTCTCTCAGGTGCATGTGTGCCGTTCTAATGAGACCCGGTGTGGAGGTTTGCTTTTCAGCTGATCGAGTGTCTCCCACTGCTGAAGTGCCGCTGATACTGGAACATGATCAGAGTAACACTGTTGTGTCAGTGCGTACCCCCACCTATGCCGTGTCAGAAAACGTATGAGATTACTTGCCAGGTTTATTTGGTTGCTATCCAGCTTATGATGGAGGAACACGTCTTGATTCTAGAGCTTTTATTATTCCTGTTGTGGAGCAGTGAAAGGTTTTGATTATATGCAGATCCGCTATACATCTTTGAAGGTAAAACATTTTCCAGTGTGAACTCTCTACTATCTACTATGTGAGCAAAACCAGGTCACTTAGCTCAACATAAGAACTGAAGTAATGAAAAATAATTTATGGCAATGGTTTTTCACACAGGAAAAACAAACCTGCTTTTTCTTCACTCCAGTGGATTCCTGGAAAATCTATGACTTTAACTGGCGTTGGCCAATCTATTGTCTTCCTGGGTCAATTTACTGTGCATATGCTTCCAGCTCATCTAAGATATAGAATCCCTACTGTGGCCCTGATGCAGATGACTCCACCATTTCACCATTTTTTGTAATATGCTGATTTGCTTTTCCAGACGTGCAGTCTACAGTTCTTGACACCGCTAAATATGTGGAAGAGACAAAAGAAACCATGGATGATGTCAAGAAAAGACTGTCAGATGTGAAGAATGATATTAATGTAATTGAGAAAGGTAAGAGGAAATCATTCTATTTTTAACCAGGAAGGAGACTAGAATGCATTTTACTTTGAAGCATATCTTCTTAAAAGACTCTCTCAATGGACCCTGTACTGTTTTCTTGAGGACTGAAGCACAGTAATTTTACAAGAGAGCATAAGAGTCTATTGAAAGCATGGTTCATTGTGGTAATCTTCCTTTTTTGAGTATATATTGAATCACACCCAGGATTTTTTTCTGAGAATATTAAACTGTAATAAAGAGCTTGACTAGATGTGGTGAATATTTCTGTTGTAGACTCGTAAAGGACATTGATGTGGTGCATCTAACAAAATGTTTTCCCTCTCTGATGTGTAAATTAAATAATGACAATAGGGCAAATTAGGGATCACATTTTCAGAGAAACACACTGGATTAAATTTTAGAGACGTGGAAGATCACAGTCGCAGGGTTTTATTTTGTTGCCTTCGCGTTCTTGGCTGAACTCCACAGGCAGAACAACACAGCGTCTACAGTTCGCCAAGGAGGTGGCAGAAAACACTCTGAACCGCTCCAGAGAGGTTCTGCAGGGCATTAACCCGATCAGCACCAGGGTGGAGCAGTGGTCCAGAAACATGAACAACAACGAGTATTCCGCCGCGGCCTACGACCGGGCTGTCATCTCAGCGGGGGAAGCAGGTACCCACGCTTCCTCACTCGTCAGCTTCAGCACAGCCAAGAGCTTTAGGGCCAAGGCCAAAAGCCGTTAAAGCTCACGCTGGTTTGGATCCATTCGACTGGGGCCATGATTCTTCATACTTGAGACGTTAAAAGTGTCAGCACTTTAAACCGCTGGCAAGCTATCACATTCCAATCCCACAATTCCCTCTCGCATGCGTTCACAATAACGGGCAGACACTGCGACGGTGGAAAGTAGGAGTTTCCATAAACCACATTTCCCACGTGTAACATTTGCCTGTTTGCTGTACAACAGCGTAACACTGTTCTTTTTTGGCCCCAAATGTTTGTAGGGCCTTTGACTGTTAGTTTGCGTTACTGGAGGAGCATGAATCCTCTGAATGTGAACACGTGTCTGTATCTGGTTTCTCTGCCAAGGCGTTGACAGGACTGATCTCTACGCCCTTTCGGAGTAATGCGTTAGGAGGGCTGCGCTCTGCTGTTTGCGCAAACTGCATGCCACAGGAAAAAAATTCTAATAAATGTGTCTTTGCAGTTATTTTCCCCATAATATATGTAACACATGATGTTGTTTGTTAAACCACCAGTTTAAAAAATCAACACTTTACTGTGTGTCCGCTGTTACTGTGTGTGTTGTAAATAGTGAACAACCTGTCTGAGCTGGTCCCAGAGCTTCTGGACAAACTGCGAGTGGTGGAGGAGAAGAAGCCGGTCAATAACGTCTCCACCAACATCATGCGGATCAGGGAGCTGATCGCCCAGGCCAGGAGCGTGGCCAAGAAGGTACGAGGGAGCCAGAGGTGGTGTCTGGCCAAGGGAGGGGGAAAAAAAAACAGAGCTGTCTGGCTATGCGAGAGCACAGAATGGCTTTCTGACCAATGAGAACACAAACAGATTATCTGGCCAATAAGAGTGCGAGCGGAACGTCAAGTCCAGTGAAAACACAAATGTACCAATAAGAAGAATGCCTTGTTGCCTTGCCAAGCTTGTCTAGCACTGAAAACAATTCAACAGACGAAAGAAAATGTTCATTTGGAAGGCCTTCAAGCATTTTTCAATTATTCAGGTATGCAGTGTTTCAGTGTACAATCAGTCACATTTCATTATCATTATTATTAGTAGTAGTTGTAGAAGTAGAGGTAGAAGTAGTATTGTTATTAATATAAGAACAGCAGTGTGTCACAGTGGTAGGGAGTGGGGCTCAGGTTGCTGGTTCAATTCCCCACTGGGGCACTGCTTTTCCACGCTTGGGTAATGAGCTTAACCCACACTTGCCTCAATAAAATATCC
Organism: Megalops cyprinoides; assembly: GCF_013368585.1. Taxonomy (NCBI): domain Eukaryota; kingdom Metazoa; phylum Chordata; class Actinopteri; order Elopiformes; family Megalopidae; genus Megalops; species Megalops cyprinoides. The sequence continues at coordinate 4,709,456 of NC_050599.1, forward strand.
AACTGTATAAATAGATAAAATTTCAATTCACTATGGATAAAAGCATCTGCTAAGTGACAATAATGTAATGTAATATTGATATTAATTGCTGTATTTTCCACAGGTCCAAGTGTCAATGAAGTTCAACGGGCAGTCCGCGGTGGAGGTGCAGCCACACTCGAACCTGGAGGAGCTGAAGACGGTCACCTCCATCAACCTGTTCGTGCGGGTGGACCCCGAGAAGGAGCCCGTGAAGGACCGCTTCATCCTCTACCTGGGAGACCGAAACGTAAGGAGGCCACAGATCTCTTTCCCCGCAAAGCCCCGCCGCACAAAGCACCCGGGACGTGTTGATGTGCCGGCCTCTCTCGCTGACAGAGCCCCCAGATCCACCGCTATTCACACTTCAGACGCTCAGGGCACAGGGACAGAGGGGGATAAAGAGAAAGCAGCAGCCAGCAGAGATGAATAGCTTTGTTGTGATCTTGAGAACAGGAAGGAGTCTTTTGAGAGCTGGCAGTTGCCTTTTCAGGGGGTTACTAAGAGACGGCCATGACGATTGTGTGCTCGCCTTCAAAGCGGGGGGCTCATTTGCATAATGATTGTTACCTCACACAGACACACACATACACACACACACACGCACACACACAGTGTAATGAAAGCAGAGTTCTACTCTCTGAGTCTTTTCACTGTTCCTTTTAATAATCCCTGCTCTGATGATTTAACCAGCTGTGCCGTGTTTCTCTACATATCGTTATCACATGTTATGCATAAGTTACAGAAGTTACCATAGTAATACCTTCAAGATGAGCAATATCCTTCAGTACTGATCAGCAACAGTACTAACAGCCATTTTATATATTGATTAAAATCACCTAGCTTTAAGTGTTGTCTTCATGGGACTTAACTCCCACCTTACCCCAGATATTTGCTTAATTGACTTATTTGGTTATCATTTGATGCTTGCAGAAATTCATAAATTCTCCCCTCAGGAATTATAAACTCAGTATTGTTGACCTGCTACATATCAACATATTACTTTTCATGTCATCTGTATTCTGGTAGACACAGACAACAAATGCTAATATTTGGTTATTGTGCTTTTCAAAAGGGCATGAAAGACTACATGGGCCTGGCCATTAAGAATGACAACCTGGTGTACGTCTACAATCTGGGCGGTGGAGATGTCGAAATCTCACTGAGTTCCAAGCCCGTCAGCACATGGCCCCCCTTCTTCAACCTGGTCAGAGTGGAGAGGTACTGTGTCTGTGCTTTAACACCAAGTTTCTGTGTCTGTGCCTTCAGCACCACATTTCATCTGGAAAGTGGTACAGTAGGGATCTGTCTGTCTGTACACATAAAGCATCTGTCTGTCAGTCTGTGCATGCTGTGGAATCTGTCTGTCAGGAAACTGTGCACATAGGGATCTGTCTGTCAGGCTGTGCATGCTGTGGAATCTGTCTGTCAGGAATCTGTGCACATGGGGATCTGTCTGTCAGGCTGTGTATATACAAGCTGCCTTTGGATACAGGAGTCTGTCAGTCAGTGTGTAGCAGTTTGTCTGTCTTTGGATTCCTACATACACAGACTGACAGACAGGTTCCTGAATCCAGTCTGTCTTATGACACAGGGATCTGTCAGTCTGCGCATGCAGCCGTGTGTGTGTGGGTTCACACAGAAAGGTGATCCCTCCTGCACTGACGGTGCCTCTGTGTTTCCCGCGACAGGCTGGGGAAACATGGGAAATTGTTCCTGACCGTGCCCAGCCTGAGCACCACCGCTGAGCAGAAGTTCATCCAGAAAGGGATGGCCCCTGGCATAGACTCCCTGTTCGACCTGGACCCCCAGAACACCGTTTTCTACGTGGGTGGCGTCCCCCTGGACTTCAGGGTAGCGTATGTCTAACCTTGCAGCCCTGCAGGCAGCCTGCTGCTGCTCTCAGCCGCTAGTATCATCTTTCCACTGGCCTCCCGCCTGTAGCCGTCACCATCGCTTACTTCACTCCTCTGAATAAGTGCACTCACTCACCCCCTCCCCCCCCCCCCCCCCCCCCGTTTCAGCTGCCCGCTACGCTGAGTCTTCCCCCCTTCGTGGGCTGCATCGAGATGGCCTCCATCAACAATGATGTCATCAGTCTGTACCACTTCAAGCAGACCCACAAAATGGATGTCGTCGCTACTCCACCTTGTGCCAGGTGTTACATCAATATTGATATGCAATTATATTAATACATGTATAATTACAGTTATGTGCAACCTGAATGAATTTGGGTGGTAGGAATGAAAATAGGTAAAAAAAAAACATAGGTTGACTATAAAATAAGTCAAAAACAAGTAACTGTGATGCATACCATTCGTACAGCTGTGAATAGCATGTTCAGACACACAGGTAGGTTGATTTTTGTGCCAATAGGGTTGCACAGATTGCAAAAGTTAAGTTGTGGTAGAACTTGAATGGTGTTATGCTCACACTCACTGGTCTGGGAGCGTTGTTAGCCTCGTCTGATGCTGTTGGTCATTCAACTTGAATGGATACATTTCAGTTCTTTTGTGCTGGAAGTCGCTCTGGATAAGAGTATATGCTAAATGAATGTAATGTAATGTCATGACAGACCTGATGCATCAGGCACAAGTTTTACAAACAGCTCTCAAAACATCTGTGTATCTTTTTTAAATTTTCTGTGAGTGCATAATGATAACTTTGTTGAGTTTTTTATTAAATTGATTGACTTTACAGATGTTGGCAGTAACTCAGGTGTTTGCAGTAACTCAGATGTTTGCAGATGTTTGAATTACCCCCTAAGGGTAATTACATATGGCATCACTTTAACCTCCTCTTAACCCCTGAACATCTCCAACCAACTTCAAATGTTTCCCTGGGAATCCTCGTTTGACATTTCCTTTCAAAGTGCCCGAAGGCCCCACTGTCGTGAGACGGACACTCAGTGCAGGCCAGTCACTCAGGAATAGGGCTAGCAAGGTCATGAGAACCTAGCATATTTGTCTGTTCCCTAAGGAGAGATTGTACAGCAGCCCACAATGCTCTTATTAACAACACTTCCGTTGTGGTCTCCTCGGTTTCTGTCATTCCAGGTACAAACTGGCTTTCTCACAGAGTCGTGTCACCAGCTACCTGTTTGATGGCACAGGCTACGCCCTTATCAGCAACATCGAGAGGAGGGGCAAATTTGGAATCGTCACCAGGTTCGACATCGAAGTGCGAACCGTGGCTAACAATGGCATACTCTTCCTAATGGTCAATGGGGTGAGTACAGTATTAACATTTCTTGTCCATATTCTGCTGCCTCAATCAAAAGTATGTTTTTTTGTAGGGGGAACCAGAGAGATTAACGAGTTTTCAAGATGTGCATGCTATGCATCTTAATTTGAAAGAAACCATGTGCTTTCCTCTTTTCAAGCTGCTTTTTGACCGCTGTTTGTTTCTTAAAGCAGTTTTGATGTTTGTTGTTTTTCATCAGTTTAATCATTATACAATACTTGCACTATATTGTTACTGCTCTGAACTCTTATAAATAAGTATGGCTTATTCAATCATTTCCTCTTCCTCTTTTACAGGATAATTTCTTTGTGCTGGAATTGCATAATGGGTTCCTACGCCTCATGTATGACTTTGGGTTCAGTGGTGGTCCAGTTGTCATGGAGAGTAACCTACCAAAACTGCAGATCAATGATGCAAGATACCATGAGGTAAATTACCACGTGACCTCATGGACCATGAGGATAATGGTGCATATCTTATCTCTGTATTTAAATAAACATGACCTAAAGGTATTTGATCTCTCTAAACTCCCCTTCTTTTCAGGTGTCTATAATTTACCACCATTCCAAGAAAATCATCTTATTGGTGGACAGAAGTCACGTCAAGTCCATGGAAAATGAGAAGAAAACATTGCCCTTCTCAGACATCTACATTGGAGGGGCCCCCTCTCGCCTTTTGCTCTCAAGGTAACTCAGCTCAGACACCCCCACCACCCCCCCAGCCCATACACACACATACACATACAAGAGCCTGACAAGTCTCATATAGACTACCAAATGCTATGGATCTTAAAATCTTTCAGCAATATCTGCAGTTACTGCTGTATTGTTGGCATTGGATTAAGAGGCATTGAACAGCAATGTCCTACTTCATCCAGTGGTTTTGTCCATGATACCCTGTGTGCCCACTCTCTGCCCCCAGGCCAGAGCTCTCCTCCCTGGTGGGGCTGAGGGGCTGTGTGAAGGGCTTTCAGTTCCAGAAGAAGGACTTCAACCTGCTGGAAGAGGAGGGAACCATCGGCATCAGCAGTGGCTGCCCAGAGGAGTCCTTCGTAAGAACATCATACAAATGTATCCCTATCAGAGGAGTCCTTCATAAAAACACTACATCCCTTCAAATAAATCCTTATCAGAGGAGTCCTTCATAGGAGTACTACACCCTACAAACGAATCCCTATCAGAGTCCTTCCTGAGAAGATTACACACTACACTACATTACACACTACATGTGTGTTATTCTCTGCAGGGGTGTAGTCAGATAACATCAGGCACTGCAGCACAACATGATGAGATCAGTAGCAGTAGGATGCAACACACACATACACACACACACACACATGCACACGCACACATACATATACACACCCACACAAACATGCACAAATGCACACACACACACACACACACACAAACACACACACACACACACACACACACACACACAGACTTCCTAGGTTTCGAACGGATGCAGGACACAGTCTAATGAGCTTAAAAGGATCCCATCAAGGAAATCCTCTCAGGAAGCCCTATTAGCATAGCAATTTCTCATTAAGCCATCAGTCTCACACTGAAAGGTCTGCCATTTTGTGAGTGAATGCACTCATAAAGCACATCCCATAGCTGTGTTTAATCTGCATCCAATGAAATGAGGTGAAATGACCTGCTGTTTGTGGTGTCTCTCCCCTGTGTGACCGTCAGATGTCTCGCAAAGCCTACTTCATCGGGGACGGCTTCCTGGGGTCCTCAGCGAAGATATCCCCCTTCGAGACGTTTGAGGGAGGCCTCAACTTCCGCACGCTGGAACCCAACGGCCTCCTCTTCTACCACAACGAAGGGGTGGGTTGCTTAGTGTCCGCTTCTCCGCGTGTTTAGATGCGGGTCTGTTTTGTGTATAATGCAGCGGCGGTGACCGATGTGCTCTGCGTCTCTCTCAGGCTGATGAGTTCTCCCTTTCCATTGAGAATGGGGCCGTAGTGCTGAACTCCAGGGGGACCAAGGTCAAGTCACACAAGAAGCACTACAATGACGGACGGACTCATTTCCTGGTGGCCTCAGTCAGCAATCAAAAGTAAGACTGGTTGGCCTTGAAAAAGTTACCCTTGGTATTTCCTTGTTGTCTTTTTGTATTAGTAACAACAGGAATTACTAAAATTGTCTACGCCAGTGTTTTTATATTAGTGACTATCGGCATCACTGCAGCTGTCCATCCTAATGTTTTTACATTAGGGACTACAGGCATTTCTACAGCTGTCTAGGCTACCATGTGTAACACGCTAACTCCCCCAGGTATCATCTGGTTGTGGACGACAAAGACAAGCAGGAGAAGAGTCGTCCAGCTTCATCTGCGGCGTCGACCGCTTCTCTCAAGACATTCTATTTCGGGGGATCCCCCAGCAGCAGCATCCGGAACTTCACCGGCTGTGTCAGTTATGCCTACATCAGCAGGTGAGCTCTCTCACAGAGCCGAGGCTGATCTCTGTACAGTACATCAGTGGGTGAGCTGTCTCACAGAGCTGAAACTGATCTCTGTGCAGTACATCAGCAGGTAATCTCTCTCACAGAGCTGAAACTGAGCTCTGTGCAGTACATCAGCAGGTAATCTCTCTCACAGAGCTGAAACTGAGCTCTGTGCAGTACATCAGCAGGTGAGCTCTCTCACAGAGCTGAAAATGATCTCTGTGCAGTACATCAGCAGGTAAGCTCTCTCACAGAGCTGAAAATGATCTCTGTGCAGTACATCAGCGGGTGAGGTCTCTCACAGAGCTGAAACTGATCTCTGTGCAGTACATCAGCAGGTGAGCTCTCTCACAGAGCTGAAACTGATCTCTGTGCAGTACATCAGTGGGTGAGCTCTCTCACAGAGCTGAAACTGATCTCTGTACAGTACATCAGCAGGTGAGCTCTCCCAGTGTTCAAGCACCTGCCATCACTGCACAGGACATGCACTATGGATCAATGCAAATAAAACAGGCCCCAAAATAAATCTATTTTAATCTATAAATCTATAGAAGAGAGAAACACACCCTCCCAGTGTTTAAAAATTAGAACCTGAGCATGTTTACAAGAACAAGACTGCACCCAAACAGAACAAATGTATTCATAAAATTGTAGCACAGAATTTTAAATTAAATTTTAGCTGCAGGTGATTTTGTTTTTCTTGTGGCTGTCTACTTATCCCTGACTCTGAATAACGAGCAGCCAACAATATCTCTGAGTGGACTGAAGCCAAGTTCAAACAGGGCTACACGCACTGTATGAAGATATGGGCTCTGTTGCCCTGGAGACGGAGCACTGCTCTGCAGTGTGAGGGCATAGCCTAAGCATACTGGTGAAGTGGAAAGATGTTGAGCCCGTTTCCCTGGCGACGGCTCTGTGTTTCTCTCCACAGAGAGGACAGGGACATAGAGCCAGAAGACTTTCAGAGGTACTCTGAGAATGTGCAGGCCTCTCTGCAGGACTGCCCCGTGGAGAGACCCCCAGCGGCATTGCATCTGAAACAGAGCAGGAACTCGTCCAAAAGCAAGCAGAGCCAGGCCAGGAAGGTGAGACAGCACTGAACAGGCAGCACAGACCCCCACAGACACAGAGAGGTTTCACTACTCTATATGGCAAGCTGTGTATGGCATTCTGTGTTACATTCATACACATTTGCACAGGGTTACATTCAAGAAGAATTCCAGGTTTCAGTGCCATTACCATTAGGTGACAGTCATTTATAAGTACCAATCATGAATAAGGAACTGCACGGACTAATCTTAAGATCATACAAGTTTTCATGATCTCAAACTCCATTCTGTTAAGCAAGAGGAGCAGACATCAAACCCATGAATATGAAAGCTAAGCTTATAACCACAACTCCTACCACGGGTGCTCTCGGAGAAGCCGTGGGTATGTGGGGTGTCTCAGAGGTGTTCCGTTCTGCCTGACGGGCGTTGCCTTTTCTCAAGGTGGGCAGAGATAAGTCCAGCCTCCCGCAAGGCCCGGCGGGCCTGAAGATTGACCCACTGGAGGCGCCCGAGGTAGAGGCCACACCCTGCTACCTCTCCTCAAAGCCTCGTGCCACAGGCCACGCCTACCACTATGGAGGCACCGGCAACAGCAGGCAGGAGTATGTGGATACCCCAGAATCCATCAGTGAGAGGTCAGTACTGGGCACCACACCTGGGTATACCTGAGTCCTGGGCTTATCCTATCTGCTGTGTCTTTGAGTTCCCCTGAAATGCACTATTGTGCAGGAGTTGGGTTTTATCAATATTATATTATTAATATTATGTAATATTATTATTCACAGACATCAGCAAGAGGTCAGTTTATGGGTTTATGCTGTCTGCTGCATCTCTGAGCTCCATTGAAATACATTCACATTTATTGTGCATAGGCTTGGTCCTATCAATACTGTTAAGACTACAAGGGCTGGTTTCACAGACAAGGATTAAGCTTTAAAGATACAGTACTTCTTTAATCCATAGAGAGGAACATCTTCCAGGACCAGTCCTAGGCTTCTAGGAAATGTAGAACTAGGCTTAATCCCTGTCTGTGAGACCACCCCTAAATGTACTACTTTTAATTGCTAAAGTATCTATGATGCGGCCCAGCATCTCTTTTCCAGTGTCAGTCAGTGGTAAATTTGGGTCTTGTTGCATTGGTGCCCCTTCCCCAGGTCCCACTTCAGTCTCTCCCTGAAGACTCACTCCTCCTTCGGCCTCATCTTCTACGTGTCGGATGAGACCGAGGACAACTATATGGCCCTGTTCCTGGCACATGGGAAGCTGGTCTACACCTTCAACATCGGCAGCCACAAAATCAGGATCAAGAGCCAGGAGAAATACAATGATGGTGCCTGGCACAATGTGAGCAGTTTTTATACTCATGTAGACAGGCAGACTGACAGATAGATGCATACATACATACATACACAGATAGATAGATACATACATACTGTACATAAATGCATAGACAGCTAGATAGATTCATACATACATAGCCATATAGACAGATACATACATACATTCAGTACATATATACACAGAATCATATATAGATAGATGCATAGATAGACAGACACATACATAGATAAATGCATTGATACATACATACATACAAACATACATACAGAGATTCATACATAGATACATAGATAGGGAAACATTGTACAGATGACACACATCAAAGTAGACTGTTTGTTTTTTTTTTTTAATTTAGCAAAACACGCAGTAGCCAGTGGCCTTCATTTGCAGCTTCCACTCATCTGTAGGCGTTCTCCCTCTTCAGGTTATTTTCACCCGCGACGGGAATGTGGGCCGATTAATAATTGACGGGTTGAAAGTGCTGGAGGATCGCAGTCCTGGCGGTAACAGCTCCTGGCACGTCAGCAGCCCTCTCTACCTGGGAGGCGTGCCCCCCGGGAGGGCTCAGAGGAACATCCAGGTACGGCCAGCCACACTCAGAGACTCTGAGAACAGTGGGGATGCGTGAATTAAATGTTGTACTATGTTTACAAGGCATTTAAAGTCCTACAAACACAGGCAGGGCCAAGCCAAGAACTGTGCAGAGAAAATACACCCATCTGACACCGAGTTGCCTTTCTCCTGTTCATGGTCGACTGCATTGCCTTTTTACACGTTTTGCAATAACATTTTTCTCAGGAATCTGAATCCGAGCATGATTTAGTAAGCAGAGATTTTCTGCATTCCCTCGACATAGCTTGGAATCCAGGCCTGGCCCGCTGCTCTCCATCCAAAAAGCTGTGCACAGATAACAGTGCTCCTTCAGAGAGGACAGATTACTGTCCTCTCAGGAGGAATAATGATATCTGAGGCTTTCCTAATCCTCGGCTTTCCTCTGTTATGTTTTGAGTCCAAATATTTTTAACATTTATTTAACCAAGTCCAATGTGGTATCATCACTCTTCCACAAAGACATCTGCAAAGCAGGGGAAGAGACTCAAATAACTCAAATCAGCCATAGCAGGTGGTTTAATGTCTCATCAAAATGATAGCCTCTCCTGTGACACAGTGTCCCCATCGCTGCAGTGGGAATTCAGTCTGCCAGTGATGTGGAATCCACTCTCTCGCTCTGCGTTTCCTGTTTCCAGAGGAACTCTGTGTACAGCTTCACCGGCTGCGTGAAGAACGCCCAGCTCAACGGCCAGCGGCTGTCCTCCGTGTCACAGACCTTCGGGGTCACGCCATGCTTCGAAGGACTCTCCGAGCCCGGGTCCTACTTCTCAGAGGAGGGCGGATATGTGGTGTTGGGTAATATGCCTTTTCTCAGCCAGAAAGAGATGAATCCCATGCCAAAGAACTCCTTAATTCTGACTCAATGCAGAGGACTTGAAGCTTCAGTTACCTCAGTTTAAACAGAATAACAGCACTGAAGGGGAATAGTGTAATAGTGTAAAACAGTACTTGATCCTCGCTGTAGTGAAAGCGCCATCTGCACCACACTTGTCATTTCACACTACGTTGATCTTGGCCAGGCCGCACTCAGAGACAAAGCACCCGTTATGTCACCTGACATTTCAGATTTCCTGTGGAAAACGCACAGAGCCACACAGGCCCTCCGCACAGAGCGGGAGACAGAGGCTCTCGTTAGAAAAGCGAAACGTGATACCCCCCTCTGCGGCCGTGGCAGACGTTGGGATTGGTGGAAAGTGAAGGGCGAGGAAGATAGCTTCAGAAACCCAAGGTCCTGAGAGCAGGGCCGCAGCTGTTGAATAAGCGCTGAAAAATTTCACACCCTACTGCGGCCGGCCCGAGTTTCACACGAGCGCATACCTTCTGCACCCGAAGTGCAGTGAATCACTCCAGGTCAGAGGCGTGAGGGCCGAGGTTCAGCACAGGGGCAGTCAGCACCTGACCTGTCCCCCTTACCCCCACCCCCCCTTTCTCCTTCAGATGACTCTTTCAACCTGGGGCTGAAGTTTGAGCTGGTGCTGGAGGTCCGGCCTCGTGCAGCATTCGGAGTGCTACTGCATGTCTACACCTCTGAAGGGGAGTACCTCAGCGTGTATATTCATCAAGGAGAGGTGAGCAGAAGGCATTCGGCTCTTTACCCCCAACCACACCCTGACACACACACACACACACACACACACACATACACACACATGCACAGTCAAAAGGAGTGTTCTTGTGTCCGGCTAGTTCCTATGAGCGTTCGCTCGTGGTTACTTCTTACTGACAAAAATGCCCACCTGTTGTTGTCACAGGTAGTGGTCCTGGTGAACAACGGAATCCGGGAATTCTCCACCAGCGTCTCTCCCCGACAGGGCATCTGTGACGGCAACTGGCACAGAATCACACGTGAGGAGATGCAGCACTGCACTGCAGATATTTTCTGCTTCTGCTCTGTCTTTCTTTCTCTCTCTCTGTCTGTCTCCCTCTCTCTGTCTGTCTCTCTGTGTCTCATTTTCTGTTTTTGTGTCTGTGTCTCTGCCTCTCTGTCTCTATCTCTGTCTCTTCTCTCTCTCTTTGTCTTTCTGGCTTTTTGTTTAAGTTACACACAATGAAAAGGGTTATCAATGTTTATATACTTATACAAAATTAAATAAATTGATTATTACTGATCCTTTGATTATTATATAAAAAAAATAATGTAAAGAATAAATTCATTTATGCTGCTTGTGCATATTGAATATGATGCCGGCGTTTCATAAGTTTCGTCTGCTACCAGTCAGGTTATGGCGGGCAATGACATTGTCTCACTAATTTTGTCCCCTTGCATTTACCAAAGCAAAATACATATTTGCCCCTTTGTTTTCTGCTCTCAGTGATCCGAGATGCCAATGTTGTGCAACTGGATGTGGATTCAGAGGTGAACCATGTTGTGGGTCCACTCAACCCGCAGGCAGTGGACACCAGAACCCCTGTATTTATTGGGGGAGCCCCAGGTAAGTGACAGGACCAATACATTTCCAGTTACACATCTTTTATTGTCCTACTGCCTATTAACTTGTGCTGACCTGTCTGTGCATTAATATAGCCCATGTGCAGTTACAACTGGGAAACCTTGAAATCAATGTCAAAATCAATCAGTAGGCTTTCCTAGTGTCAGGTGTGTTTTAATCAATGCAGTTTACATGGTAACATGCACAAAGAAACAAAACATACACCACGCCTTTTACCTATAAGGACGTAGCAATGTGTTCTGAAGTGAAGAGAAAGGATACAAATCTGGTTTTAGCATCAGATACAGTTCCTGATTTTACATGCAAACAAAACTCATGACAGGTATAAATAATCTTACCATCATATATTGCACAGTACTTCCCCACAACACAATGTCACCAAGCATCAGGATTGGTCATGGTTAATTATGACAAAAAAGTATTTAATGATTAATTCATTTAACATGTTTTTCTCTGTGCCCCCCGCCAGTGTCTCTCCTTCCCCCGAGTCTCCCCACCAACAGGCCCTACACGGGCTGCATGAGGAACATGGCGGTCAACGACACCCAAGTGAGCTTCAGCAAAGCCGCCCTGGTCAGTGGGGCGGTCAGTGTGGGCTCCTGTCCAGCCGCCTAGCGCTGCCCTCACAGCCACGGCCACACCCACAGCTCCGAGGCCAATCCAAAGCCTGAATCAGTCTGTGTCATACCGTGCTGAACCAATAAAAAAAAGCATGAAATAGCATTGTCACTGTTTCTTGGTTGTACTGATGCATTTGTAATCTGTTCTCCCTTTCACTGCTCTGAGTCAGAAGTCATATCTTGAACTGGCCACCGACAACTGATACCTTAAATTGGAAATTCTTCCTGGGCAAAAAAAATGTACCAAGTATCATTTTTAACCTTGGGGGGTTCTGTGGTATTCAATTTGATTTTAAAACTTGTGCGGTAAAGTTGTACCAATAAAGCACAAATGGCAAATGTATAAGTGAAAAACGTCTTCACAGATTTTTTATATCAGGTTCTACTTAGTATTCCTATATAAGTAAGCATTGGTTTGTCTATTATCATTTATTTTTTTTAAAGAAATTATTGTTCCTAACTTGTTTTAGGTAGAAAGAGATATGCTCCATATCTCCTTGCTAAAATCACCCTCAGAAAAGACTGTACTCTAATTAGGAATGAAGGCAAGGCAAGACAATGCTCTCATGCTTAGATTATTTCATCACTATCCTATATAATCTCACATCAATTATTTTTATGCAACTAATGAAATGTTCTGTTCTGCTTTTAAACTATATTGTTTTCCACACTATTACAGCAGAATAAAATAAGTACTTTTTAACTTTTGATTTGTGCTGGTGATTTTAAGTAACAATGCACGACAAAGGTCACTGTACTAAATAGTTAACGATTTAAATCCAAATGCATCCGCAAGTCCACTTATGCATGGGCCATTATCTTAATGGTCAGCACACCCACGTCTACATAGGCATGGGTGACGCTCGGTGCACTAGTCGATATAGCTTTATGAAATTCATGCATGAGCTGTAAAATAGGCTATAACGAAATGTCACCCTTCAACACCCCACCACTCCCCGCGACTCACTGTGCTTATCGACAGTCAAAATACATCACCGAGTTACACGGGGCGTTTTGGGACGACACAAAAACGCACCCATGCCGAAAGAAGGAGCATTTATTTTGATTACTTTCAAGCAAAGGGGCCGCCCAGTGCACAGAAAAAATGCACAGAAATCGCTGTATAAGTTAAGAGAATAAAAACCATCCTAGACGAATGCGGTCGATGTGAATACGCCGCCATCTAGCGTTTGTCCGTGCAAACAACGACAGGGTGGGTTGGTTTTCTCCGCGGATACTGTGCGTTCTCTATTTTTATTGGTCAAGCTCCCACAAAGGACCAATAACAAAGAGGATGTCTTATCTGCGAAGATAAAAACAACGAAACCAGCTCAATGTGACTGGTTTCCATGGTGAAACGTCATCATAAGAGGACAAGTAAAGTTTCGTTCGACTTGCGGGCGCGGAAAATAGAGTTTTAACGGTACATAGGGTTTCAAGAAGTTGCTGCGTGAATGAAGATCACCAACTTTCAGCAGCTATGAAATGTAAACGTGACATAGTGTGGTGTAGATACGGGAAAATATGAATCGTTGAGCTAGTTTATTCAATTGATTTCATATTGTTTCGTTAAAGATGACACAGTCTATAGTTGTACAAGGTAAGTCATCATGGACGCATGTTTTTATAGACAAAATAGACTAGCTAACTAACTGTTCATGCAGTCCATTATTGTTACTGCTTTAAAAACATTACAGAGAAGTAAAGTGGCAAACAGGTGAAGTTGATGTATAGATTCAAGGGGAGGTTTAGGCAGAAACACTTTGAAACCCAAAATGTAAACCACAAATGCTACTGTAAGAACGGGTTTTAACGTTACGCCTTTGATCCGATTGCGAAGCCGTGCTCTTTCCAGTCGTTTTAGATCACTAGCCAGACAGCTAACTGATCTGCTTAGCCAGTCAAGGAGCTAGCTATAAAATTAATGATATTATTACAGCGAGGCCGTACACAACTGCAGTGGTAGTGAGACAGCTGGTTACCGTTTACCAGGTTTCCTTCCCTTCCTGTGAGCGCGCAGTAAACTATCATTACTGTTTGTTCGGTGTAACATTAGCTAACAAGCTGAGAGTGTTTTACGAGCAACCGTTAAAGCGAAGTGACACCTTACATGACTCCTTCGCTGTGTATTTCCAGTGGGCCAGTGTGGCAATCAGGTTGGCTGCAGATTTTGGGACCTGGCTCTCCGAGAACACGCTCATGTCAATAAAGTAAGTGCCGATTCTTATATTACAGCATATATTTTACGCAGAAATTCTTACTGTCTTAAGTTGTGAGCTATGTTGTGAATACAGCCACATTATGTGGACTTAGTACTTTGGAGATATTTAAATCAGGAAAATTAATTTTAAAAAATGTTATTAAAACCGTACTTCCTGTTCTTGTCCATAATTCCTATTGTTAATTGTTTATATTGCATCAGTTGTAATTTTGCATGTGGTTAGTATTTTTTCTTTTTTTTTCTTCTAGAAAGGAATTTACGATGAAGCATTAAGCAGTTTCTTCAGGAATGTCGACACCAGGTACCTAAAGCCTCTTTTCTTGTTTTTTTGTGCTGCTATCCAAAGCTTTTGAGGGTGGGGCTCAGTCTGCTATAATGTGTTAGTCTTGCGATGCTGATGAACTGTCCCTTCCCTCCCCAGGAGGAGTGATGGGGAGGGTTGTGACATCGCTGGCGGGAAGATCCGATCCCTCAAGGCCAGGGTGAGCCCCCATTCTGTCAGATTCACAGCTGGCCTGCCGTTAACGCTCGGACCGCAGGCCTGCATGTGTCAGCGCCGGCTCCGACCTGCTGACTCGGTGGCGTTCTCCGCAGGCCGTCCTCGTCGACATGGAGGAGGGTGTGGTGAACGAGATCTTGCAGGGGCCGCTGAGAGACGTCTTCGACAGCACGCAGCTCATCACCGACGTGTCGGGATCTGGCAACAACTGGTGAGAGGCGGAGGCATGTGCTCCAAGCAGGGAAACGTTTTGGAAAACCCGCACACCTCTGAAACAAAGCCTGTGCCACACCGGTTTTCCTCGACCTGTTTTTTTTTTTCCCCCTCAAAGCTGTCAGTTCACTTGCATAGTTAACTGTCATCCGAGTGGAAGTACAGGTTATTGTTTGTCTTTCAGATACCTGAAACTGTGAGATAATCGGGCACTCAGTACATAATATTGTAAGTTCTGTGCCAGCATTTCTAAACCTTAAGGTTCTGTGGAAGGCAGGTGCTTGATAATGTTAAATTAGCAAGACTGGTGCGTATTTGGCAGTAATTGTAAGCCCTATTTATATTGTTTATATTGGTTATTCAGAATCAAAACCTGCACTAGGCTTTTCATTTACAGAACATTTGTGTGTGTGGGGACAGCAAGTGGTTTTCACCAGAGCTCTCCAAGTGATCAGAAGTGGGTTAAAAGAAACTTTGTGATCAATTTCAGTATCTTGCATCTACCTATCTATCATTTAACATGTGTATCTCGCTGGAGTGTGAGGTTATTTTTTCTGGAGGAAGATAAACACATCTTTGAAAAGTATCCCAGAAGGAAAGTGTTTTATTGGGGCAGCAGTGTAGCGTAGTGGTAGGGAGAAGGGCTCGTAACCAAAAAGTTGCTGGTTCAATTCTCCACTGGGGCACTGCCGTGGTACCCTTGGGCAAGGTATATAAGTGGATAACATGTAAAAACTGTAACCTGTGTAAGTTGCTGGGGATAAGAGCATCTGCTAAATGACGATAATGTAATGTAACGGAAAGTACTGAGCACGCACTGAATCAGGGTCCCTGAGGAGACTGATCTGTAAAAGCTGGATAGCGGATATGTCCAACCAGATGCTTTCAGCGGTTGCTCTTTTCTCGTAAATCCACCCTGCCTGTGTTTTAAAACCCAGGGAATGGCAGAGTGTTGTGGGTGCGCTGTCTCCCCAGGGCAACGGGACACCGGGTGTACGGCTCTGCGTACAGCGAGCGGATCGTGGAGAGGGTGCGGAGGGCTGCGGAGCGCTGTGACTGCCTGCAGTGCTTCTTCCTCATTCACTCCATGGGCGGAGGTGAGGCCGCCCGCCCAATCCAGAGCAGCTTACATTCCTCCCTCGCTCACTGTGCCAAAGGCCACGCTAACCGGCCTCGTTCCATTTCCAATGCATTCACCAGGGACCGGATCCGGCTTGGGGAGCCGCGTGCTTAACCTCCTGGAGGACGAGTTCCCGGAGGTGTGCAGGATCGTCACCGCCGTGTACCCCTCAGCGGAGGATGATGTCATCACCTCCCCCTACAACAGCGTGCTAGCCATGCGCGAGCTGACAGAACACGCGGACTGCGTCCTCCCGGTAGAGAACCAGGTGAGTGCTGTGTTACCAAAAAAGTGGGTAACCGTGTATAACTTTACTGCAAATTATTAAGAACTTCCATTATTTCTTGCCATCTTCTGGCCATTATGATTGGCCATTTTTTAACACAGACTGAAGACCCACCCCTTCAGACTGCATCTTGGTTCCATCTTTGTTATTTTACATGTAGTATTGTGATGTATTTTAATTCTGTGTTCTAGGGACTCATGTGTCATAGTGTACTTGAATCCCGTTGCCTAGTCAGGTTGCACAAGTTAACTTCAATAGAGCTTGAATAGTGTTATGCTCACACTCACTGGTCTGGGAGTGCTGTTAGCCTGGTCTGACACTTGCTCATTTAACTTGAATGGATACACTTCTGTTCTGTTGTGCTGGAAGTCACTCTGGATAAGAGTGTCTGCTAAATGCATGCAATGTAATGTAAAGTAATGTATTTATTTTAACTACTGCATTGTTTAATATGGCCATTTAATTGTGTGGCCACCCCTGTTTGGCCTGTTCTTCTGTAACCCCTGCTATGAAGCTTTGAGGACACTTGTTCTGACAGGTGAGGTCCTTGTTTGCGTCTAATGTGTTTTCTTTTTTTGTCTCTTTGCCAAGTCACTGGTTGACATAGTGAACAAGATAAGGCACATGGCCCATTCTGGGAAGCCCGGCTGTGTGATCAGAAAGGACAGCACTCTCATATCCGGGCAGGGAGGGGTCACTGGAGCCGCCAAGCCTTTCGATGCCATGAATAACATCGTGGCCAACCTGCTGCTGAATTTAACCAGGTACGCAAATGGGTGTGGGTTACCACCAGCGCATTTTGGGGAACGCTTAATCATGAGGTCTGCGTTTTTGTGCTCTGAGTTTTCTGTTCTGAGAATTGTACGGTCACCGTAAAACCAAACCTCCCCTGCCTTTGACATGATCAAAGACCACTGGAAGCCCTTAAAAAGGAGTGGTTGAGTCTTGAGTCAAGTTAAAAGCCTTCCCATCCACTTTCTGCACCTACAGAATTGAAGAGCATGTTTATACAGCACCATACCAGTTTAACTGATCTCAGAGGTTTGGTATGTCTTGGCTTGTTGCCTCTTACATACTAATGCCTTGTTTTTCATGCGGTTGTTTTTTCTGTCAGCTCCGCCCGTTTCGAGGGCTCCCTCAACATGGACTTGAATGAAATCACCATGAACCTGGTGCCGTTTCCACGGCTGCATTACCTGGTGTCCAGCCTCACCCCCCTGTACACACTGGCCGATGTCAACATCCCCACGAGGAGGTCTGCTTCCCTGCTATTTTTACCGTGGTTTGTTTGGACTTACTGGGAGCTCAGGATATTGGGGTTTCTGAGGTCTTCCGTCAAGCTGAATGAAAGAGCTCTTTACTTGCTCTTTACACCACCGCTGCAAACAAGGTTACGCTTACCAAGAGGTTACTCTTACCCAAAGGGTGCGCTTACCCAAAGCACTGTCATCTTTTCCTGTTTTTTATATTCAATTGATAGTACTGGCTTATGGTAAATTACCACTTTCACGTTTGTAGGATCGTGTAGCGATAGGCACTTTTTAAGCTCTGCCTTGAGGTTGTCTATGGCTGTTCAGTGTTCTCTGCCCGTTGACGTACTGCTAGTCTGCTCCACTGTGAGGCTCACCGCAAGTACAGGAACGTGAGTATTATCTTTGTCGTTCTCTCATACATGCCTTGTCTCTCTGTTTTAAACCAGGCTGGATCAGATGTTCACGGACGCGTTCAGTAAAGAGCACCAGCTGATCCGGGCCGACCCAAAACACAGCCTGTACCTGGCCTGCGCCCTCATGGTCCGGGGGAATGTGCAGGTGTCCGACCTCCGTAGGAACATCGAGAGGTGAGGTGCAGGCTCCCGACCCTGCCCTGACCCTCCAGATCGCACAGGCAGTGTGTGTGTGTGTGTGTGTGTGTGTGTGTGTGTGTGTGTGTGTGTGTGTGTGTGTGTGTGTGTGTGTGGAGAGCCTGAAAGGCTACCGCCCGATGTTTGCGCAAAAGAAGAAACGCTCACACCATGACTGCCCCATTTAGCCCTCGCTCTCTGCAGCCAGGAGAGGTGGCGGTCTGTGAAGAGACACAGGAGTGGGTATGAACAGGCAGGCCTGTGTGACGGAGGTGAAACTCGGAGGAGAAACCATTCCTGCAGAGTGTTTGATTTAAAGGAGTCGGTTTTAATCTTCTTTAGCAGCGTGAAGCTATTCAGCCTCTAATTTAACTGAAAGCTGTGTGCGCGTTTCAGACAAGGAGGTCATTTGGATCCCGTGGTACATCAGAACCTGTAGGTAAATCACGCAGCGGTGCTTCAGAAGAACTTCAGTTTTCTTTTCTCCTCGTTACAGTGTAGAGCATCATTAGTTGTGGTTATCTTGTCGGGGCAGACGGGGTGAGTTGAGTTTACCTTTGACACCCCCCCCCCCCCCCCCCCCCCCCAGGCTGAAGCCCTCCCTGCACTTCGTCTCGTGGAACCAGGAAGGCTGGAAGACAGGGCTCTGCTCCGTGCCCCCCGTCGGACACTCGCACTCTCTGCTGGCCCTGGCCAACAACACCTGCGTGAAGCCCACCTTTATGGAGCTGAGAGAACGCTTCATGAAGCTCTACAGGAAAAAGGTGCATCTCCTCTGAATGCTACACACAGCTTGCAAAATGCAAAATGTCATCGTAATGATTCTATAAGAAGAACAGCAGAACAGTCCTGCCCTAACATATTCTCTTAACTCCAATTAGGATTGCAAAATCACAGTCACATCCTCTTGTGGGCTTTGACTTCTCTTTTTTACATTATATTATTGGCATTTAGCAGATGCTCTTATTCACGTTGACTTACACAGGTTACAGTTTTTGCATGCTTATCTATTTATACAGCTGGGTAGTTACTGAGGCAATTCTGGGTTAAGTACCCCAGTGCCCCAGCGGGGAATGGAACCAGTAACCTTTTTTTGGTTCCATGCCCTGCTCCTTATCACTGTACTACACTGCAGCCCATTCTCTTGACTCTGTGTTCTCCAAACTGCAGACTGCAGTGGAGTGGTGGTTAGCACTACTGGGGAGATCAGTCATGTAGGCAGCTGAAGGCCAGACAGAGAGGATGTTGTTCCCTGGAAGGTTTGTAGTGTAGTGACCCCCCCAGCTGCTTGCTCCTTGCTCGCAGGCCCACCTCCATCACTACCTGCATGTGGAGGGTATGGAGCAGGGCTGCTTCACCGAGGCGCTCTCCTCCCTGTCCTCCCTCATAGAGGAGTACAGCCAGCTGGATGCCACCAAGACCCTGCTGCTGCCAGACGCCTCCAGACTCAGCATAGCCACATGAAGAGCCTGTGCTGTCATACCCACCCCGCTACAGGAGTCTCAGGCATCTTATTTACTGTGTGTGTGTGTGTGTGTGTGTGTCTGTCTGTCTGTCTGTCTGTCTGTCTGTCTGTGTGTGTGAATAGCTCATACTAAAGAATTAGTTTGTGTTGACTTAGAAAAAGTTTTTGTACTGTAGTTTAAATTTATTCACAAGTTCAGAAGCACTTTACAGTTTTAAACAATGAGATTTGTGCCTTTCAACACAATAAATGTGAATTGTTGTAAATATTGTTTTTGGAAGAACATGCTTGCTGTTTTCTACATGCAGTGCTTTCATACCACTCAGAATGCATCAATATAAATAGTGAAATCTTACTGAAAACCCATAACATCAAGAGGTAAACGTAAAAATTAAAGTAGGTAGAAGTGCTGCGTATGGTTCCCTGGATTCCCTTTCTTCTATGTTCTCTTTTTGTTGTCTGTTACGTTGGTAATGTGAGGGGAAATTGAAAGGAGAATGGAAGCGTTTTGCCATGGCGACATGAACAGGCAGCGGAGGTTTGGAATCTTGTAGGACTTGGAGCAAGATCAGAATGTGCTTTTTGTGACCTCACTGATGCCTCTCATTCTGCTGAGAGATAGCAGAAACGCTGACGGTGAATGCCAACTATCGGATCCAAAAACGTGCTTACAAGTTTAGGCAGTGACTGGTGTAAGAACAGAGATTTCATGTACAGTAGTGCAGAATCTATTCTTTTCAGTTCTGCTCGGAAAAGGCTCTTTAAAAAAAAAAATTCTGTGTAGTTTGGTTTAGCAACTGTTTTTCCTTTCAAAATCAATGCTTATGTTTAATATTAATGTTTATTTTTCTTTTAATATTCTGACATTTATCAACATTTACAATAATTTAGAAAAAAGGCCAGAAACCATAAAATTAAGGAAGGTGTTTTGTAAAAAGTAGTTATTTCTTGAATGAATTATTAAATAATTGTCTACTACCTCTGCTTACAGACACATTTATACTTAAAAAACACTTAATGCAAAGAGTACTTCTGTTATAAATATCTCTTTCAAAGCAAGTAAGGCCCCCATAGATAGCAATATTATTTCTATTTTCAGAGAATACATAAATAAAAGAATAGTTGTACCAATACATTCTCTATTTGTAAATTTATGAAAGCATCAACTGGAAACTGATATAGTGCTAGAAATATGAAGATGTTTGGAAGTCTCAGTTCCCTCCTCACTCCTAAATTTCATAAATATTTGAAATCGAGCCAACTGCACGGCACCAGCAGAGACATTTAAACTGAACAAGAACCTGAACATTGTAAAGTAGTTAGAAAGAGTTACCTGAGTTCTTTGATGCTGCTGATGTTCTATCCAGATGGTAAACTGAACCATAAAAGGCCCAGCCAAGACAAGGTCAATACACAATAGTAGCTGATGTTTTGTGGAGGAAAAAAAATGTTTGTAGGTGTTTATCGATACGAGTCAAACCCTGCCAAGCCTGCAGTGACAATATCATACAATACATCATTCAAGTTCTTGAAATGTATTAAAAGAACAGCAATTTGATGTCTGCTAAGTGGAAAAGTACGAATATTAACTGACACCCTCTAACAGTAAGCAAAGCAATTTCAATAACAATCAATAACAAAATAAACAAAAGATAACAACTAAGCTATCTGTAATTCTATATCTGAAGCTAGAAGTTAGTCAACAAGTATTACCCTTTTTACATTTATAGTCATAAAAGCACCTCCTGAAAGTGATGACAACAAACCTGTTATTAAATGGATTGATTTACTAGGAATGGTTCTTTTCCAAACTCCTGTCTAACTTGCCGAACTGGTCTTGCATATGTGAAACACAAAGTCAGGAACTGAAAGAACTTACTATCATGGAGACTAGTTTTGTGCAGTTTGAAAATGCCGCAACTAGACGCTTTCCAAAAACATATTAGCTGCTGTCAAGAATTTGTCCACATGTTGTAATACTGAAAATGTCTGTCATCTCATAAGGCTGGTCTTTTCCACAGCTGTTTTCTTTACCAAGTCCTCGTGGTAAAGGAATTGGCCATTGTTCCACATTGTATTGATCCCTTGCTATGGATTTAAAGCTTGAGTGTTCACCTGTTGCTCAGTATTACTTGCTTGTGAACAGCTATATTTTCTACCCTTTGGCCAAACGGATGTCTGTCCAAAGCAGCCCTATTATGCGTCCTGAAATAGTAAACCACAAGGGTGCCGCTAAAGAGATCATTTGGGTCATGTTTCCCAGCATACGTCATGTAAACACTCTAACCAGAGAGATGGTCTCTTTTGTTACAAACTCAAATTGATCCAGAAGCTCGCATGTCCTCGACAGGCACGCTTCTGACTGCAGAGGGTCACTTCACCCCATTTTGGGAATATTGTCTCATACTGAGAGCACTTCTGAAAAAGGCAGCCACAGCATTGTAATGCCCGACGTCAAACACGTAGACAGAAGTCAGAACACACAGACAGGGCTGCGATCTGCTGGGCGCAGGCCCTGCGACAGCCGCAGCCATCGACTGCGCTCGACGCTCGACTGCGCCCGTGCTGCCCCTCGGACGCAACAGCAGGGCGTTGCTCTGCATCCCGCAGAAAGACTTGGTGATGAGGCAGCAGTGAGCTACAGTGTGATGCTGTCAGAGTAACGCTGTTTCTGGGAGCCTAATCAGCTCTGTCTAAAACATAACACATAAAGTATAACACAATTTGATCTAATTCATCATTTTGATGTAATTCCTCATGTCTCAGATAACATCTAATGCAATTTGTGAAATCTAATATTGCCTATATATATATATATATATAAATCAACAACATACTAACACAGGTTGCGCTGACTGGCAGACATCCATCACATCTCTTTTTGATCCTTCGGAAAGGCTGTGGATTTGCCCATCTCTGATGTCCGTTTTTTAATGGTTTGGGCGCCGGGGGCGCTCCGGGGCCTAGAGGAAGCGGAGCTCGGCGAACATGTCCCCCGGGTCGTTGCATTTTTTCTGACACACGCAGGAGGTGATCCACTGCAGCTTCCAGCGCACGGTGCCGCCGGCCGCGCAGTTGAACTCCGCCGTCACCGTGCGCGACTTGTTGGGCACGCAGCAGCGCTTGTCGCTGCAGACGCCGCAGTACGTCGGCCGGAAGCCGCGGGTGCTGGAGCAGCCCGACAGCACCAGCTTCTCCGCCTTCTTCGCCTGGAACTTCGGCCGGCAGGTCTTCCCCTTCGGGATCTGGAGACGGCAGAGGGTGGTATTTCTTTTCATTTTTATTATAGTAGTTTTTATCCATCAGCTGATTTTATTATCAGCAGATATTCTTATCCAGAGTGACTTACATCAGTTACATTTTTATCCATTTATACAGTTGGGTATTTACTGAGGCAATTGTGGGTGCAGTTACTTGGACAAGGGTACAGCAGCAGTGCCCCAGCAAGGAATCTAATCAGCAACCTTCTGGTCACAAGCCCTGCTCCTTGACCACTGTGCCATACTGGTGCTGATATTTTTCACTGGCCGTGTTTCTATGGGAGGTTAAGGCACTGAAAGACAGTTTGATTTGTCTGTGTTTTTGTAGAGGCGTACAGTCATAACTATAGGATCAAGTATTCACCTGTATGCAGCATGATTTATTTAATTAGTTTTATGGTGCACTCTTGACACACAAGTTAAAAGCTCATAGCCGGCTGTAGAAACCAGTCTACTGTGGTAAATCTGGTGAAAAGATACAGCTTATTTGGGCCTTTTAGAAGCACCTAGTGTGGGTCTGTGGGAACTGTGGTTCTATAACAGCATGGGTAGACTTAAGTTACCATGGAGTTATATACCAGGCCATCAACATGTTAACGTCTGTGCTTGTTCTATCCACCTATACACTCGAATACAGGTATGGAATGTCACTCTCTGTAAAACCTTCAAAATCATGTCAGGCTCTATTGGGGTATACCTGTTAAATGATAATTATAAAGTGTTCAAAATTCTCCCGATCTGAATGAACATCTGCATGTGTGACTTAAAGGACGCTGCTACTGTCAATGTAAACCCATTTGGTTCCTGGACATGGCCAAGACGCAGATACGTATCTATTTCATGCTGTCACATACAAAGATAAACTGGTAGTGTGTGTAATAAGCCCTTAAATAGACCTTTATACCGTATGATTTTGAGGTCTGTCGTTTAGAGTCTGTAGCTGCGCGTTAGCGAAGGGTCACCTTGACGCTCTTCAGCACGCTCTTCTCGCAGGGCCTGAGGAGACAGAGCCGGCGGTCCTTCCGCATCTCACACTTGCTGTTGTCGTTGTTGACGCGGACGGAGATGCCCAGGCCGCAGGTCCGAGAGCAGGGGCTCCAGGGCGTGCTCTGCACCAGGCAGTTCTTCTTCCAGGCTAAAGGACGATCCCTGTAAGCTTTCAGCGTTACAGTTAAAGGCCGCTGCGTGTAATCGCTACCAGAGCACAGACGCGCCGCCAGCGTTTCCTGGCAGCTGATCTTAAGCGGATCTGAGTGGCTCATTCCATTCTCTGTGCCTGATATTGGGAAATCCAGATACTGAGGGTATCGGTGAATCTGAGCAGCTTTGATCTCCTGAGTGAGAGCCAGTGTGATAAGGCGGGATGAGGAGGATGTGTTTGCAGACCCACTCAGATCCCTGAATATCTGCAAGACTGTGTTGTATGTGTCCAGATGTAGTCTATCTCTGTGAGAGGTTTTATCACTGTCTTTGATGGGGAAGCAGCTCTCAGTGCTCACAGCAATCATTCCCTTTCTCCAAACTGAGAGAATAAGGGTGATGAAACATTGGCTGAAATAACTTTTTTATACTGCCAACATCGAGCCTGTCCTGTTCTCTGTGCATCACGTTCAGTCTACATGTCATTCCATCACAGCACACTCAGATGAATGCAATCAGTTCGTTAACATACTGATCCCTTCAACATAAGACAATGCAGTAATATATGTTAGTATGATATATGTTATATAATGTGATTTAGTATATGTTTTGGTAGAGGCAGACTTTTTCTCCTCAAGCCCAGGACTTCAGCAGGACCTCTGTAACAGCTGTCCCTGACTCTGACCAATGCTTTGTGCTCCACTCGCCCGTTTGAGCATGCTCTGTAACGCTGTCCCTCGCGGCCCAGTGCCGAGGTAACGGGACTCCCCCTCGTCTTTCCGCCAGAGCTAGCTCTCAGCAATTAGCATTCCCAACGGACGAGCGGCCGATTCCAGCCCACGTTCCCTCTGCAAACACACACCTGGCATGGCTCTGTAGGTGGTGTCCTGCTGGTGCTTCCCGCTATCCCTGGTGCTCGGGAAGGCCCCCGGGGGCCCCGCCCGGAGAGGGGCGGGGCCCAGCAGCCCGGCGGGTTTCTGCACGAAGGCCGGCGTGCAGCCGATGGCGCCGGCGATGCAGGTGCACTTGTACAGGGGGCTGGGCTGGAAGGCCTGGCCGTTATCGTAGAAGGCCCCGTTCAGCTCGCACCCCACCGCCATCATGTCTGAGAGGGGGAAAGAGGGAGGGCAGGCCATTACCCCCCGGATACAGCGCAGCGCCTTCTCGTGCCACGCTTTCACACAGAGGTGGGGTGAGAGCACGCTGATCAGAGAGACGGCGGGCTAATAGTAACCAGTGATTAATGACATGCGTCAGTTACAAGAAACGATCAGCGATGCCAAAGCTTTGAAACCGCTGCCAGGCTGTTATAAATCCAGTGACTAGCATGGGATTCTGGCATTAAAATTACACTTGTGCATATAGAATTCAAACAACCTGGGCATTGGTGTCACCATAGGAACATGTATGTGTTTTTAAGCACTTTATGCATCTAAAATGAGCTCTGGTTAAATCCACAAATCCTCCTCGCTGTCCTGAGCAGGAGGAATTGACATGGTGGGGTGACCAGTGCATTGGAATGGCAACCCAGGCTGGGCAGCTTGTATATTCCATTGCATTATTGTAATTTAGCAGACATTCTTATCCAGAGGGACATACATCAATTAAAGTTTTTACATGTTATCCATTTATGCAGCTGGATATTTACTGAGGCAATTCTGGGTTAAGTACCTTGCCCGAGGGAACCGCAGCAGTGCTCTAGCGGGGAATCAAACCAATGACCTTTTGGTCACGAGCCCTGCTCCTTAATCACTACACCATACTACTGCCCACAGTGCTAAAGGTAGACTTACTGAACAATATCTAAAAACCAAGTCTGAACGCCATGATGCCTTTCAGTCATTAGCCCTGCTCCTGTGCCCACTACACCACGCCGCCGCCCTGCAGGCCGTACTCACATGCGCAGACCCCGACCTCGAAGCGGGGCCGGTCGGCAGAGTAGTCGCAGTACATGCCCTTGTGGGGGTCGCAGACGTCCCGCTCGTTGCAGCCCTCCCCGATCTGCCGGGCGCAGGTCTTGCAGCATCCGCAGCCGTCCAGGACGAGGCTGACGCCGGGGGCGCACTGCGGCCGAGAGCGACACTTGCAGGGCCAGGTGCAGAACTGTCTGCGCTCCGCCGCCGACACGCCCGCGCCGCCGCCCCGGGCCGCTGGCAGCTGCGCATTGCCCTGCGCCCTGCAGAAAAACTTGCCGATGAGACAGCAGTGAGTTCCAGCGTGAGGCCCTCGGAGTAACATTACATTACATTACATTGTTGGCATTTAGCAGACACTTATCCAGAGCGACTTACATCGATTACAATTTTTACGTTCTCCATTTATACAGCTGGATATTTCCCGGGGCAATTTTTGGGTTAAGTAACTTGCCCACCAGCAGTGCCCCAGCGGGGAATCAAACCAGCAATCTTATTTTGGTTATGAGCCCCGCTCCTTACCACTACACTGCCGCCCCAGAAACGCTGTTTCTGTGAAGCTAATCAGCTCTGTCTAAAACACCTGTGTAACACAATTGGATCTAATTCATTGTGTGTAACATAACATCAAATGTAATTTGTGATCTAATAATGTCTGTAAGTGTATGGTAAAGCAGAACCTTCTCCTGTCCCCCGGAGCTGCAGGAAAATTTGGAGGAGAGACAACAGTGAGTTTTGGTGTGATGCTCTCTAAGAGTGATGCTGTTTCTGGGAGCCTAATCGGCTCTTTCTAAAATACCACTGTGAAATAACTGAAAGTGGCATCATTTTATTGTAATTCATCATGTCTAAGATAACATCAAATGCAGTTTGTGAAATCTAATAATTAGGGTGACCATACGTC
The DNA here is from genome assembly GCF_013368585.1 of Megalops cyprinoides. NCBI lineage: Eukaryota > Metazoa > Chordata > Actinopteri > Elopiformes > Megalopidae > Megalops > Megalops cyprinoides. The sequence goes on from NC_050599.1 coordinate 4,736,109, forward strand.
CTCTTTTTCCCGGACATGTCCTCGTTTAGAGACACATGTTTTAGGTCCCAAAACGAGGACATGTCCGGGAAAAAGCAGACATATGGTCACCCTATAATAATGACGTTATGTGTATGGTGAAGCAGAACCTTCACCTGTCTCCCAAAACTGCTAATTGTTTGTTAATTGCTTAAATGTGTGCATAGGATCCTTGTCACTCCACTTTTCAGCTTTATCTGTTCATTTGTAATCATCTGTTGTTGTAAGTCAGTCGTCTGTGCATAATTGCAGTTGATGAGCCATTGGTTAATGAAACCCACCTGCCTTATCAGAGGTACATTAAATGCAGGTGTGTGGCTGATGCTGAAGGCTGAATTGGTTTGGCTTTGTGTTCAGGCTGGTTCCTTTGTTGATTTTTTAAAAAATAAATTATTGGGGGTTTTTTTGTTGTTGTTTTTTTGAACATTTGCTCTTTCAGTTTCTTTTCTTTGTGAGAAGTGTCAACCAGCTTCTCCACTTGCATAATTCAATTTAAAAATGTAAACATACATATATTATAATCAGCAAAATATTAACACGGTGTGTGCTTACTCTGGTGTGTCTGCCCTGGGTGAGCCTATACTATCGGTCTCTCTCTTAGCATGAATTGATGGCTAGCAGGAAATTACTGCTGTGTTGGTTTGCCAGTTTGCGAGCGCAAAACCAGAAACGGAAGGGACAGTTTTTGTTTCCTGAATAATTCATCCTGTAATTTTAACCAGTTTTAGTCACATTGGCTATTTTGTGGTTTGGAGAAAGTTCTGAGGTTTTGGTCGCTGTTCAAGTTTTAAAAAAAAGCTAAACTGCCTCCAAAATACACAAAAGATTTGTACAGTGTCTCACGTAATTCACTCAGACGTTTTTAAGAGACAAGAAATCCATTAGACAACATGGAGACAAATTTCATTTTCTCAAGTTCTTGCAAGACATTTTCTTGTCCTGTCCACAGCTGTAGGTGTAGAGAGTAACATGTAAGTAGGCTTGGGGAGTAACAGAATACATGGAATGGCGTTACATAATTAGGATACAAAAAAAAGTAACTGTATTCCGTTACTGTTACAGAAAAAAGACATTTTGTACATTTTGTAAAAATGGGGATTATTAGCGTGATTACAATTTTAAAATACATTTTAAAGTAAAGAACGATATACTACCATGCACATTGGCACACACTACAACACTTCACGAGTCTCACAACACCACTCTAGTCTCGAGTGAAACCAGCCAATCTTACAGTTGCCAATTCATTATTATGGCCTCTAGTGAAAAAAATGCTTTCACTGGGTGGACATTTCACCATTACTTTGTGTTTAAAGCAGAAGTCACATTCCGCTGACAAATACAAACGCATAGCTAGCTAGCTACAATACAAAAACAACATAGAAAGATAGATAGCTTGCTAGCTAATTTGGCTTTAATGCACTTTGCTCGACTGTCATATTACTAACAACTTTCTAGCTAGCTATCCATCTCATCACATCTCTTCTGACCAAGTTGTTAATTTTACCACAGACACTGTCATATTTGGTATTGAGGCAATCCAAAAGTAACAGAAAGTAATCAAGCTACGTTACTTTAATATTGTGATACTTGGATTAGGTTACTGACTACATTTTTTAACTAGTAATTAGTAATTGTATTGGAATACATTTTTAAAGTAACCCTCCCAACCCTGAATGTAAGAGTCGAGTTCAACTGCAAGCAAATATGTTTTAATGGGCAGCGAACAGTGTATGCTTAACAAATGTAAGCATTCTACAGCTGAAAGAGAGCTTAACAGATAACTGAGCAGATACCATAGCGCTACAGCTTTGAGATCCCATAGAAACATGGCTACCATCATAATATAGCACTTTATACGACCATTATTTTAAGGAAGAGAATAGAACGAGACCGAACTCATAGCTAGAGCAAAGCAGTGCTGTTTTTATCAGCTGACACAGAAAGCACACACCTAATAACACTGTTTATTATCATTAGAGGCAGTATATTACATTATATTATTGTCATTCAGACAATAATGGTCTTATTCAGAGCAACTTATAGAGATTACTTTTTTTGGTAGTCCTGGAAGTATTACTATTATGATTATGATTATTGCTGTGAGGTTGCTATTGTTATGTGTAACTTTAACCCTTACCCATGTATGAAACGGCAAATGGCTTTTTAAGTATTTTATTTATGCTTATGTGGTATGAAACAAAAAGAAACTGAACACACCAGGCTCTGATGCAGATCCAGTAGGAGAGTCCAGTAGGTGTGTTATTTCACTGCTTCGGTGTGGCTATTTGCTTTTGCTTTACCCTTGCTTGCTTTGACTACAGAAGCTTAAGTCTGTGAATGTCATGGTTCTGTGTGTAAGACCCCAGTCAGGGCTAAACACTGACGTCCAAAGCAAACTGACCCTGGATTTTGAGGGCTTATTTTTGTTATTTCGTCTGTGTGTGAGTCGGTATCAATGCGCGCAGTCATTGATACTGAGCCGCTATTTATTTAGAGTAAACAGAGTCAACACTGCCACGGACCTACAGAAAATCCACTCAGGCCTTGAGGTAAGCACAAGCAGCTCCTTTGTATGTGAATACTGACTGCTCTGTGCTGAAGTCCACCACGCAATTTAAAAAAAAAACACACATCTGCCTTCTCCCAGCTGCAAGTATATGGTTCATTTCTGGGTTATTCTGTTTTGGTGCTTGGAAAGTGCAGCGCACGAACCCTAACTGGGCCATGGAGGAAGCGGTTCTGAGAACGAGCGCGAAAGGGGGAAGCACGTTTACCGCGTTACCGCGACATCGCTCTCAGCAGCGTCGTTAGTGGACAGCTGAGAGGGCGAGCGGGCACGACACATGAGAGCTTCCCGGGGTCACGGAGGGTTGTGCCAAAAAAATTTGAAGCCTGTTCGTCAAGTTTACAGAATGGGCTCGGATTCAGACCGTGAGAACAGATCACTGGAAGGGCCAAACAGCCCTCCGCAGAACTTCCTTTTTCGGGGTTAACCTCCATTCTGAAAATGTCCTCCCATTAAAAAATCGAATCCCCTCCAAAATCGTTAGCTCAATAGCACTTGTGTGTGTATTTATTTATTTCATTTGGTCAGAAAGCACAACATTCATCCCAGCCCACAACTACTGAGCTCAACCCTTACTCACTTAGCTATTGCGGAATACTTAAGCAAGTGATTTACAATGAAGTAAATCTGACATCGACGTACCATAACTCTTCAATCCCAGAATATTACTTTCCACACTTTTCTCTCACATTACTTCCAGTAGACAGAGACTCAGCACCGCAGGCAATGTCCCGTAGTTATTCAAATGTAATATCTCATGATTTATGCTTCTGTAATTGATGTTATCGCCTCCTTATCTTTCTCAACAGCTGTCCTGCAGAGGCCGGTGAATCAGCAGCATTCCCTGTTAGTCTTTGTGATCTCATTCCAACTCATTTTAGTGCTTCCTCCATTAAAAGGCAGATGTTCGGTGTCACAAAAAAAGCAACCTTACAAGGCAGGGCCTGCGGAGACCCGTCTCACCTGTCACCTGTAATTTATGAAAGGTAAAATGAACCTGCCACTCTTACCTTTTGAGCCAGAACGATCAGTAGGGTGGTGCGGAGGAGAGGCAGCATCGTATTAGGACTGAGGTTTGAGAGAATTGTGTACACTGACAGAAAGAGAGAGAGAGAGAGAGAGAGGTAGAGGGAGAGGAAGGGGGCAGTGTCAAAGGGAGAGGGAACTGACCTAGTGAGGAAGGCGAGGGACACAAAGCTCTCCTCTGTCTCCTCTCCAAACACACCTTTCTCCAGCGCACGGAGCCCAATGTGAAATATTTCCCGTCAAAACTGGCCTCCATGCATGGCTCCAGCCGTGTGTGTGTATATTTCTGTGCTGTAACCCAAACCCAACCCACGAGCAGCAATTACATTAGAGAGCAAGAAAAATGACTGCTAGTGTTTGTGCTCTCGGGCCTTTCGGATTACTTTAATTATTATCATTCAGGATTCAAGGTACAGAATGTTTTTATTCAGATGGAATATTTGCCACGCAGCTGTGAAAGCAAAAGGGTTTCTTTGTTTGCTCTCCTTAATGTGATGTCAGGACCCTTCTTCGGGTTTGATCTTTTAAACATATTTGATCTGAAATTCCTCTGTTCTTTACGAGGGGTGACATGAAATATGGAAAAGCTAAGAGCCTCTGTCGGACGTCTTCCTCTCTTCTTTTAACCCTTGCAGCTCCACTTGTGAAACCAAACCACATTGCAAAGTGACAGATTTTGGAACTAGATTTGGAATGTGATTTTGAATTGAGTTTACCCAGCAGACAATACTTTTCTGAGTAGTTATATGTTTTGTAATGAAGTTTTATTTTGAAAAAATACGGGGTAAAAGGAGCAAAATAATGGAAATAATTTAACTGGCAAGTTGAAGTGTTGAAGATACTGGAAACTCAGTTGTAATTTATGTAATAGAGAGGTCCCATAGAGAATGCTATCATGACCAATTTATCAATTGGTCTCTTTGTACCTGTATTAAAAATGAAATGAAATATTGATAACTATTTTGCATAGAACTCTATCTTCTAACTTTTTATAGGAGATTAGCCTGAACTCTGTCAGGGAAACAAGATATCAGACAGCAGGCAGGAGGGCCACTGCTGTTGCACCCTTGGGCAAGGTGCTTGACCCGAATTGCTTCTGCAAGTATCCAGCTGTAAAAATGGGAGCAGCATGTAAAAATTATCAGCTCTGCAAGTCGCTGTGGAGAAGAGGTGTCCGCCGAGCAACAGTGCAATGCAGTTCCCTAAAAGCACCGAGCAGCGTCACGTGATGTAGTTATCCAGTGCAAACCTGCACTCTACTGCAGAACTCTGTCAAGAAGTAGATTCTTGCTGTGATCGCGTTCCGTGTGGTTAGGTGAATTCCAGTGCATTTCTGGGGAAGAGGTGGCATCATGAAATGCTACAGTATGGTTAAGCAAACTGGCATCCATTTGCAACACCTTGTGTTGTACTTCTTGCTTCCAGGAGACACGACTCCTGTCTAGAAAAGCCTAGGACCAGTCCAACTTGACTGATGAGTGGAACTTGATTTAATTATCCCTCTCTGCATTTCAATCCAAATGGAAAAGGGCAGGTAGGGTGGTCCTGTAGAAATTATTAAGCCTATTAAACCCAGAGACAGTGTTTGGACCCCGTCTGTAACGCAGCTCAATAACACCCTTCGGCTCTGTGTGTCCCCAGGCCATCCTCTCAGGCAAATTTGACTGATATTTCTTTAACAAAAAGCCTTAATTAGGTGAAGGTGTCCTTAGCCTAATCTCCCGCCCTGCCCCCAGGCAGGAGACGGGGACGGGGGGCGGGGGACGAGGGGACGGGAGGGGAGCTTGCCTCTGTTTACACGCATGCCCCACGGTGCGTCGAGGTGGGTTAACGACGCCCTCAGTGCTTCTCTCACAGCGCCGTGTGGCTTGGAGACGACTGTGTGGACTTTGGCTAAGCTGTTTTTAATTCCCCGACTCACCTTTGATGTCCCTGAAATGTTAAGCACGTTAGCCAAAAAAAAAAATGCATGAAGGGGATTTCGAAATGAAATGTTCCGCATAGCTCTAGTCCAGGAGTCGCAAAAATAAAAAATAAAAAAATTTAAAATGCAAAAAGACAAGAAGGGATTATGAAGCATCTTTAGTGCGTTAAAGCAAGGAGGTTTATTGGCCCACTGTAGAAAGCCTCTTGACTAAAGGATCTAGGATAAGTCTCAGAAGACCTCTCAATGCATACGCTGCATACTTTTCAAAATGATTGGCAGCATATAACCTTTTAGTGAAACTGTTGTAAATAGCCAAATATGTGACTTTCCCTATTTCAGTGAAGGAATCCATCAGGTGCTCAAAAATGACCCTGGAAATCTACCTTTTTAAAATTGCCCTTCACTGAACAGAGTCCTCAGTAGCACTTGTCGTGTTCATATTAATGTTTCAATTAAACTAGAATTTGTACATACATGCGTATACTAAAACTGGAGTTGAGGACTATGTTTGGTTATAGAAGAAATATTAATATGTGAACTTTCAGTATGCTATATACCTGAAGATGGAGAAGTGAGTTAATGGTATACAGTATACACAGTATCAAACACTCAATTTCATGGTCTCCATGGACACTGTTGAATATCATGTGAACTGACATTGTTATACCTGTTATATTTGTTATTCGCTTCCGTTTTTTAGCCAGTACAGTTAAGAACACTAATTTTAAGATATATAGACACAGTATTTGAGGTATTATGAGCGGAAGCTCACATGAGGAATTTGTTTGATATTTACTGGCTAATCCCCAGAATTCCATGTGTTCTTACTAGGGTCAAAGGTCACAGCTTTGGGAGGGGGTAGGGGGACAACTGTTACCACAGGAATTTTGTCTCTCCATCTGTCTCATGGAGAGTCAGTTTGACAGGCAGTTAAACTGCAAACCGGCTGTCTCTCTGTTGTACCGAACGTGGGTCTATGTTTGTGAAAACTTAATCACCTTGTTAGCCTTGCATTTCAACTTTTATTTTTTCCTTGATGACAGATATCACCACGTGGATGTGTAGAGTCACGCCTGTCAATCAAGGTGAGTCTTTACACATCCACAAATGTAGTTTAAATATCAGTTTTGTTGTGTCTCAGGAGTCCTTCAGGCCTTATCCATCTATTATGACTATCAGCCTCCTAAATCCTTGGTAAACCAAATAGAGTGATTTACATAAGTTACAATTCTTACATGTTACCCATTTATACAGCTGGATATTTACTTAGGCAATTCTGGTTTAAGTACCTTGCCCAAGGGTACAACAGCAGTGTCCCAGCAGGGAATCGAACCAGCAACCTTTACCTCTACGCCGCCCTGCTGATAGCATTTACTTGCATTCCATTCTCATGGCTAAAATGCACGATGAGGCATAATTCTCTCTGCAGGTTAAATGAACTGCAGATGCAGCCGTGAAAACCGAACTAAGCGCTAAGCAGTGCAGTTTAAATGTAGCGTGTTGAAGAGTTGCAGCTACAGGCCCTGTTTTCCGACCTGACGTGAAATATGTGTCATCCAGTCAATGCGACTGTGTATTTTAAACCTGATGATGTCACCAACAGACATTGCCCCGTGACTGTAAAGACTGTAATACACTAAAAATGCAAAGAAGTATCATAGCTAAGATGTTGCTGGTTTGCTGCTACTGCTGTTCCCTTGGACAAGGCGCTTTGCCCTAAGTAACTATACATATCTAGTTGTGTAAATGGATGGCATGTAAAAAATGTAAGCTATGTAAGTCACTCTGGAAAAGAGAACCTACTAAGCAAAGGTAATGCAAATTTAAAGAAAAAATATTAAGAAGAATTAATAATGAGAGTAAAAAAATAATCAAAAATCATCATCATGCTAACACATAATCTTAGTTTCCATTAGCCAGATGGTAGCTGTAGGATGATGGCCCCAGTGGAGGAGGGTCTGTCTAAGAAGAATGTAGATGCATTACTCTGAGGTGCAGTTACCTGCAGAAGGACATTAGATGTCACATTGTTTTATACAACAGCTCTTAAAGTGGTAAACAAATAGAAACTAAAAAATGAGTATCACAAATTTCTGCTAAAAACATGTTGCTACAGGCTGTTGATGCCATAGGAATTTCACCTTAATGTTTCTTAATGAGTTGGCCACTTTTTGCGTTAAGCCTTTTTGCCAACACAAGGTCACTGTGCATCACAAGACTCTCATAAGGGGGATTTCCTGTGTGTAAGTATACTTCTGTATATGACATTTTATAAACTGTACCCTTCTGGCTGTGCTTGGTCAGTGTTCAGGCTATGTAACAAGGTTATATGTAAGGACAAGATGTTGAAATACCAGCCCACTATGTAACGGCCACGTGCTGAGAGTTTTGTAACAGCTGTTTGTGAAACCACCATTGCATAAAGAGGAGGCACTTACACTTACAGCATGTCACCATGTGGGGGCACATGGATTCCTGTGTGCTGACAGCCATTAGTGTTTGTGTCTTGCTGAAATGTTGCACTGTATTTAATAAAGGAAACGTTACTCAAATTTTACACTAATGCCTGTTTCATAGGGCTCAGACTACGGCCTGTACAACACATAAATCAGACTTAAACACGAAACACATCAATCTGTCAATCACATTAATAACTCAGCTTTTATTTGTTATAACTCCCTTTGCAACCCAATTGTCATAAGGTGCTTTAAACTCCTGTAAATATGTAGGATACAGATTACATTTACAGAATGTGTATATATGTATGTAGAAGCACACACACACATAATGTATATATGTATGTATATATGTTCTCAGGCTGTTTCCTCCACATAATCCATATATGGAGAGAGGGTAAAGGTTATTACTGTATTTTTATATTAGTATTTTTGTACTGTATTCGGTAAGTTATTTGAGCAGCCAGGTCAGTGTCCTCAGGGGCTGGAATAGTCCAGATACAGGCAGTTGAGTGATGGAATGGGTCTGAATTCGGGTCCTTTTTCTGTGCGTGGTGACAGGCCAGCTCTTATCTTAGACACTTTGCTCAATGTCTCTCCACTGGAGAGGAAATAGTTCTCAGCGAGCCACCAGATAGGCAGATAGGGGAGCAGGGCCGGCGCTACTGGGGTGCTTAGGGTTGCATTGCATTGCTCCCCCCTGACGGACCACAGTGCACCCCCAGTTGTCTCCTTATATCCTGATGTCTACATTACGCTTTTTTTTTAAGTTAGAATGTTTTGTGCCTCCCCCCCGTGTTGCAATTTTATATATCTGTATTTTCTCCGGACAACAAGCCTGCAGCAGAGAAGAATTTGACAGTGTTCAGAGGTATACTTCTACGTCTAGGAAGTATTAGTAAGCAGAATATAGATAATATTTTTATTGTGTGCAATAAATCATACAATTTAATATTGTAGGTTAATGTTTCTTAATGTAACTATGTCTGGAGTTTACCAGGGATTAACCACAATTAATTTCTGGACCCTTTTGCATCAAGAGCACATTTCAGATAACTATACCGTCCGTATTTAATGCTAGGGTAGTGGATTTGATGTGTTCTCATGTCTCCATGTTCTCTCCTGTGGCCATCTGTTTATATGAAGAGGAAGTACGCTGCAAGGATGTAAGGAAAACAAATTGCCCTGTACGGAGGAAGTCGTCCAGGAACGGACAGATAACTTCCTTGTTGTTTAGGTCCTGAACCGTTTGTTTCACTGCCAGTGGAGATGACACCTCTGTGTGGCTGGAGGGGAAAGGCTTGTTTATCTTAACAATAGTGCTGCTGCTGCCCAGGTTGTACTGGGGTTGGGGGCTGCCCTCACACCCCCCAGGGGAGGTTCCCTCCAGCTGTTTAAGATGGAGCCTGGCTTTATTAAAGACTGAAGAGCTCTGTGAAGCTCTGTGAATAGCTGTTAAGGAAAACTCCTTTTTTCTCTTGTGCACAGTGGACCCATCTCTTATTAAACACAGAAATCACTCCGTTCTGTTGAATCCTTGCCAAAAATGTCTAGTAGAATTTTTAAGTACCTGTAATCATATAACAATTTAAATATACCAGTTTACTGTTCATAGTTATGCTATTTTGAAGGTCTTTTTCCAATAATATAGCCATTGTGGTTTAAAGTACAATCCAAATTATCTGACTGCAAAGCTGACATTTTACCATTTATTTTGCCGGGGGACTGATACGATGTTGCTGAAATCACAGTAGAATTACTGCAAGCATTTTAATTAAGAGTCTCACAGTGTGCAAGCCTGTATTTCTCAGGTGAGCGATATCTCTGACGCCTCCTGAGTGACAGGCAAAGCCAGAGGGCACTCAGCAGCACTTACACATAGGTAATGAGTTATTCCAAACTTCGCCTTCATCACTCACCGAACCACACTGCCACCGTGACTGAAGAGGGATCATTCCCAGGACAGAAACCTTTTAAGGCCTGAGTTATTTGGTTGGAGGCAGCTGTATGTACTTATGTTATATTGTGTGAAAGTAACTATAAAAGTCAGCTGGATGATTGACTTTCTAAATTGCTTTCTAGAAGGGGGAATAATGCTGAAATCATTTTTAATTTTTTTCCCCCACTGTATTAATATGTCATAGTTAACAAGTGTGCATGGATCTGGAATTAGTCAGTGTTTAATTGTGGTTGTGCTGGCATGACTAACCTACAGTCTTTTTCTCTCTCTCTCTTAAGCAGACACCATTTACACTTTCTTCCCTACATTACTAGCCAATCAGACTTAAACTTGAAGCTTTAAAATATATTTCCAAAGGAAGACTAATAATGCCATAAATATAACCTCAACACCATTGCTGGGCTTTGGGAAATATTTTGGATCAATGGCGGATAACAAAATGACATTATTTCAGTGCTCCAATGTGATGCTCATTATTGTATTAATGTTTAATCCATAAACATTGCATCAGATTTTCCACACTCATTTGCAAGTGAAGCCGAAGGAAAAAGTCAAGACACATCTTAAGGCAAATCTTGAAATGAACTAAAGAATTCTCTAATTTAGGAGTGTCCCAACTGTGGCCCTCAAGGGAGCTTAAGACCATGACACCTCTTGGTTTGATCCCTTAATTGAAGGTATTTATTCTGACAGAGATGCATGGCAAGAACTGAGAGAGAGTGAAATAACACCAGTAAAATATGGCAAAGATCCCCCCTGTGCTATTTGTATTTATCATTTTGTGTAACAAGCAAGGGTTAAATTAAAACATTACTTCATTAAAGCTATTACAGCAGTCACTACCACTACCACTATTTAGTACATTGACTGTGATAAAAATGGAGCTGCATTACAAATTTTAACTTATCCATTACAGGTAACTTATCACAGTGTGGACAGTAGCAACAGGTAGAGTAACGATGACAAGACTGGGATTCTTTTTTTTTTTTTTTTTTACATATTTTAAGGAAAACATTTTATTACTCAAGGTAATTTCTCATAATTTGACATATTTGCACAAAATTATATATAGTGTATATTTATACTTTATTTAGTACAGTAGGATTTATTCAGGTTTCTTTTCATATTATTTCTCCCAAATTATGAAAAAAGAATAAGATAAAATTTTCAGGTATCTATCACCCTCTTATTAGGGTCTGAGGGTAAATTCTCTCAGGCTGGTACAGTTGCCAAAATGTTATGCCCTACAAAGTAGCAAATACAATATTGCAAGCTCAAAAGTTTATCCATGCTCGTTTGGCGTAGCCTGCCTGCTTGTAAAAGAGCTCCTTCCTCCTTGGAAATAGCCCATTTATTACACTGACATGCTTTGAAATCTAAAACTGCAATAATAAACTCTCCATTAAAATTAAATGTATAAATAAATAAATAAAAGTTAGAGACAGCATTAAGGAAATATTAGGAAAACCTTAGAAACCTGTTTTAACATGGATTTAAGACAGTGTTTTGAATATGATACAGCATAAATAACATTTTTAAAGGATGATAATTACATGCTTTTCTCTTCTGATGCTGTTGTGTTTCCTTGATCTGAGTGTCACGTTTTACCCACCTTTTTTGATATACACAGAACTGTAATTTCCTGGTGTAGGTCATGCAGTACTTACACCCATATCAAGTTGTTCAAACTATACAGGAACCCTGTTGTCTTACCAAAGTAAACTAAGGTGTCCCACAGGGCTTGGGTCTTGGATCAATAATATTGTCATTATATTATATATTATATTGGCACAGAGATATTACACCCAGCTGTATATACAGGATGAATGAAACAAAATGAAATATTAACTTTCACCAAGTATTACGTGTAAAATGTGCCAAAGAAATATAAAAAAAACAGAATCACATCCAACTTTTTGATACGGAGCCTGGATGAAACAGATTTTTGGTTCAGCAAATTGAAAGAATTTGTCCTAAGTACAGATTCATTTTCTTCCACTCCTGATGTTGCAATCAAAAATCTTATTGTACTGTAACTCAACCCTGCACTGTACACTGAACTCAATTTCTTGTGGGGATGGGGTCATAAAAACTATGAAAACTATAATCATCAGAATGAGGTAAGAGGCTTAGTTCCAAATCGCATAGTTGGACACTATGTGCATGTGTATTTGGTTCTGTGTACTCCAAAGCATACTACCAAGTACTTACCACCAAAAGATTTCCGGGAATGACAAGTATGGATACAGTATACTTCGATCCCTTCTTCTAAATTGCTTCCAAGAAGGGGAAAGGGGGAATAATGCTGAAATCTTTTAAATTTTTTTTCCCTTTTAAATTAAAGTAAAGCATTACTTCATTAAAGCTATTACAGCAGTCGCTACCTCATCCTCAGCTCTCGATGACAAGTAGGGATGCATTTATTTATTTATTCTGAAGATTGAAGGGAAAAGTGATTCATTGTGTAGTATTCCTGGCGGTATTTTGTTTGGGTGTTACTCCGTAAATAAGATGGCTGAGTCTTTGTGTGTGGAGGTGTTTTTGAGGAAGTATAGGCTCTTTATATACTGTATATGGAGCATTTCATCTGACACCTGAAACTGAACAGCAGTTTGATAAGTCAAAGCACCAACTGATCCAAATAGTTAACAAACGAAGGAAAGGGCCTTAACTACCAACAATTAAGAAAGAAAAAGGAGATGGTTCATTTTGAGTGTTTTTTTTGTTTTTTTTTTTTTTTTTTTTTGCTTACAAGTGCAGTTAAAGTAAGGCAACAATGAGGTGATTCAGGATTGACTTTTTCATGGTTCCAGCCATCTTAAATTGCTCAGGGCTAAGGATGGGTAGGAATTATCTCACACTACCAATGAATATAATAGCCCAGCCAAGCGACTGCCACTTAACAAGCACCAGGAACATGCCGCAACAGACGCTACTGCAATGTCATTAGTCACAGCCGTCTGGGTTAGTCTGAGTTATCTGTTAGTCTTCTTGAGGTGATTGCCTATCCCCCACAAAGCTTCTCCTCTCATCCGCCACTAAGGCTATCTGATCATGGGTAAACTGACAGCTCTAGTGTATTTCATTTCCAAACATATTCTCTCTCATTTCATTCTCATTAGACCTCTCATCATTGTCATCATCATCATGTTTCCTGTTTTTTTCCAGGTCTGAACTGCTGAATTATCTTACTCTAAATCTTGGTCTTAAAATTTGCTGAAAATGTATTTTAAGTTTTCTTTAAAAAGTAAGGTACCAAGCCCACAGCAAGTGAATGGTCTTATAGCGCTTGTTTTTGACACTCTAAGGGCAGGTTTCACCAACTAACCGACTTAAATCAAGGTTTATCTGTAAATCACGTTGCACGAAACTTTAAACGTGCATTTAATCTGGATTTATTTTGCACTTTAATCTGAGAAAAAATTTAATTGGGTTGCTGTAGAATTCTAAACTCAGATTTAAATCTGATAAATAAAAAGGACAAATTTTAAACTGTCTCTTGCGGTGGTTTAGTGGTTGAAATGTCAGCATACCTTTGGTGGACAGAGCAGCAGAAGCACAATTCTCACAGGAAAAGCAGGAATAGACTCATCCCACTTCAGTTCTGTGAAAAAATTTTTCAGCACTACTGGTTTACTAAAGACTCCATTACCATAAATAATGGGAAAATTCAAGTTGAGATCAAACAAGCATGTGAGAGGGCCTTTACTGCTCCACCAATGCTATGCTTGCTTGTGGACCTGAGATTTTACACCACTGGGTCCAGATGGTGGATGGCAATTTTTCTGGGGTTCACAAATTGGCTCTGTGCAGAATCATCCGCAGAGCTTCAGGGGCCACTGCAGCACTGAAGGAAAAATACATCCGATTTCAGCCTACACAGGAGATGACTGCTGCATTCTACATGACCTGCAGTTTTCGTGGGGTACCTAGGGCAATTGACTGCAGCCACATGCCAATATCAATTCTTGGAGGAGACCACAATGCACTTTTTTATTACATAAATTTAAATTATAAATTAAGGAAAAAAATCATAAATCATAAATCATAAATTTAGGTACAGGTTCCCCTCATGTTGTGTATGGTTTATGTTTCATGTCTCTTAACGTGTAGCACTAGTTAATAATGAAATACTTTGTAATTAATTCTTCTTGTATGTTTGTTTACATATCACATGACTATGTAAATTTTGGTGGCCAAAATAAGAATTAATCATAGATTAAAGGCCTAATCTTATATGTCTTGATTGGAGTTTAAGATTAAAGGATGCAATGAAGCTCAAATTAAAATAAAACTCAGATTTTAGATTAGCTCTAATCTCTTTTTAACTTAATTCACCTTGGTGCAACCCACTCTAAGAGTCTTTTAAGTCTGTAAGTAATCTCTTTTGAGTAGGGTTCAGCACAGCATAGGGAATGACTGTGGTAATGATCAGGGCTCGTAACCGAAAAGTTGCTGATTCAGTACCCACTGAGGCACTGCCTTTGTACCCTTGGGCAAGGTAGTTAACCCAGAATTGCCTCAGTAAATATCCAGGTGTATAAATGGATAATATGAAAAATTGTAAACATGTAAAAAATGTAAACCGCTCTGGATAAGAGTATCTGCTGAATGACAATAATGTAATGTAATAATGTCACCCAGATCTCCTGAAGAGAGCTCTGTGCATCTCATGAGTCTCTTCCCTGTGACTTTCTTTCCCTTCCCTGCGCTGAACCTCAAAATAGCTGTTTTTTTTTTTTTTTTTTTACATCCAATGCTATGCGGCTTCTCCCAGTCTTGGCCTTGGTAGGAGTGAAGAGTTTAGCATGCATGGTCTCACGTGCTGCAGCCTTCGCTTTGGTCACATCCATGGTATTTCCTCTTCCACTCCGTTCCTCGCCACAAACCTCCTCCGCAACTGTGACCGAGACCGAGAGGAGCCCTGGTGGGCTTCCAGCAGGCCTGCGTGATAGCATCGGGAACGCTCTTAATGCGCAACATGTGAGTAACGTCCTCAACCGTTTCCAGGGCGTTTCCAGAGCAGCGGCATGGTGGTAAGGAGCAGGGAAGGTTTGCCAGTTCAGTTCCCCGCTGGGGCACTGCTGCTGTACCCTTGGGCAAGGTATTTAACCCAGAATTGCCTCAGTAAATATCCAGCTGTACAAATGGATAAAAGTGTAAGTCGCTCTGGATAAGGGCATCTGCTAAGTGACAATAATGTAATGTAATGGAACCTGCCATTTATTTCTCTCCGGGTTCTCTCACCTTTCCATACCCTCCAAAAGGTGGTCCCGGCATACCGAGGACACAGGGGCGTGACACTGCCTAATGTGTCTAACTCTCTGTACACAGTCTATGACGTTGCAAGTGCTGTTTGGCACAAAGGGCCAGAGCTTGTGCTGCTTCTGGGCTCCTCCAGCACTGGGAGCAATACCTGCAGCTGTGGCCCGCAGTGTTCCGGAATGGTGCAGCTGCTGCTTACAGTAAGTGTGCCTTGGGAAAATAGCCATCCATTTCGCCGTGCCAGGCCCATTGCCCATCTACTTCATTTTAAAATTTATTTTGCTGATGTCATGCGGTAAGATAAAGTTTCCATTATGAAGTCTCTGTTTTTCCCTGGAACACCTGGCTCTATTTTTTTTTTTTTTTTTTTTTACTCCCAAGCTATTCTGCTATTCTTTTTTATCATTCAGTGGGTGGCTATTTTTGGACACCAAATATAAACACATCACTGATGTGAGGTGTTGATGAAAACATAGCCCAGTTTGCCGCCTCAGGCAGAAAAAAAACAACCATCAGATACAATAACCCCTGTACTGACTGTTGGTCCATATTAATGTATTTCTCTTTGTGCAATCATTCTTTCGCATAGTTAGCTTGCTGCCTACAGTGAGCTGTTTTGTTTTCGTTTGAGGTTAAGTTAAGGTTAAGTCTGCAGCTAGCCAGCAACATCTATTTCCAATGAATTGTGTCCTGGTTGCTAGCCAGCTGATGTTTATGGAGCACAGTGTCCTTATACGTGAGCTGGCTGTTGGATTAGTTGTATATTTCTTTCAGCTTGTTAGCGTGCTAGTTGTCTTCTTGTTAGACACAGAAATGTATGAGTCTGATGCGGGGCTCAGTTGTGAACTGTTTTTAGGTCCCAGAAATTAGTGGAGGGGGGGGGCAATAAGGTAGAAACTAAAACATTGCCTCATGCTTTAGCAGCTACCTGGCAGCATCTGGCCTAGCAGGTGTTTACTGAGGCAGAGTTTACACTGACATTCGCTAGCTAGCCACTGCACAGGAAAGACGCATCAGTGTGCCTACTATGACTTTCTATCACTGTCAGTCAGCCAGCAGCTAGACAGGTATTACTGAAAAGCAGGAAGCCAAAGGAAGCTAGTAATAGTTTCTCCACATCGATGGGCTAGTTTTAGCAAGTCAGACTTTATTCAAGCATGTTATTAAACTGTTATTATTATTAATTATCACTAAAATGCTGTAAATGAAAAGATTTTAGTGGGCATGAGTTTTTTCTCAACATACTGTATACTTTTTTACACCAAACATAACACTGTTGAGCATGTCCACCTTGAATTTGCATTTCACCTGGCTGTATGGCATGTGTTCAGGTCTAGTTTGGTAAATCTGGTGTGCTGTAGAGGAGGCTTCTCTGCAACTGCAACCCAGCCATGAATGCCAGATTCGTGTAGGCAATATCCACAGAGGCTTCATGACATTTGTGTCCCAAAGATACCAGTCTTTTTTTTCCCCAAGATCTCCAAATGTTGTCTTTGGATTTATGATTATCTTCTGAGCCGATTGTCCCTCAGCCTGTAGCGGGGAGTGACACTTTTATCCTCCTTCATGCAAGGTTTCCATTGCCTTTAATTTGTTAATAACGGACGCAAGACTGGAAAATGGTGCATTTACCTTTTGTGAATTCTTTTAAATCCGTCTCCCACCTTTTGGCAGATACTGTCATGCAGCATTGGAGTGGCCCAGGACCCCAGACTGGAGGGAAAGGTCTAATACTCCAGCACAAGTTCAGAGTCTCAGCCTGGTCACATCGGTGGTCTGTAAATCTGCTTTTTATACTATAGGTGTGCAGAAACAACCAATAGTCATGTGTGAATAATGATAATCAGCAGTAACGTGTTTGGGCTTCATTCTTCCTGATTAGCCAACAGTCTGCACTCCTCTGCCTGGGGCTCTTTGATTTCTTGATGCCCTTTGACCTCCCCTTTTCTCCTTCTGAACTGGTTACGGGTTCCACCTGTTGGGTCATCTCCTCCTATGACTGATGTAACGTTTTCTCTTATGTCACATCAGTGCTATTAGTATTAAACTATAAAATGACACAAAAACTGTAAAAGTATCTAATACTTATATTTTTCTATAATGTTTTTGTTCCTATTTAAGAAGGTGCTTGAATACAATTGGTGGACACTCCCATATACTTTTACATGTCATGATGTCAGCCTTGCATACATGCATAAGGCATTGGGTGTGTAAGGTCAGATGTAATCGAATGTCATAACAGTTAAGAAATAAATAAAAAAAAAACACTGGGTGGGATTCTTTTGTGTCTCAACATTACCTATGATTACAAATTCCCACTAAGGGTGGTACCCTAGGTCTTCCTAAACAATGTCCTAAACAAATGTCACCCTTCTCAAGTTACTTACGTCTTCGTTTGCTTTTTTTTTCAAATATTTTGTCCTTGACTCCTGAGATCATGGAAGTGTGACTCACACAAGCGGTAGCTACCCAGAAAATTCCACAGGAGAATTGAGATGGTATCTCTTTTTTTTGTCAGGGACATTTCTGTGAAAAGAAAAAGAATACAATAGAATGATAGATCTAGAAAACAAACTGAAACTGGGGCGGAGTGGTGAGCCGATCACGAGCGGCATCACAGACCGCAAAACGTCTGCAAAAATTGCAGTTCCCTTTACAAGCGGTTTGTGGCACTGCAGTCTTTGTTCAGCTAGCTTACTTCCAGTTCTCTCCTACTTGTTACTCAAAACCCAGTGAGTTACTTCATGCAAAGTAGGATTTTCCTTGTCTGTATAATAATATCAGTTTTCCACGGACAGTACCTCTCGTGACCAGGAATTGTATAAGCTACTACAACAAGGCACAGAAAGGTTTATTTAATTTGCAGCTTTGTTAATATTTTGAACTTATGTAAATAGGCTGGATATGCACATGCACACTTACTGCTAAATCTGCCAACTAAAAGGTCTCTATTCTCTTTTCCAACCACAGTTTTCAAATACACAAGTGGTAAAGGTACTGTCTTCATATTGCTGCAGCACCACAGGTTAGCATTTCCATTAAGAGAAAAGCAGAATTTTAGCTGTAAAAATGTTTTGAATGCAGTGTATTTTTGACTTTGAGAAGATATAAATACACAAGCAACAGCAGTGACAGTGTATTGTGTAATCACACGTGTCAGGGAATTCCACCACCATGCTTAAAAAGTCCCGCACACAGACAAATTCTCTCTCTCTTGATCTTGTACTCTCTCTTCCTCTAACACACACACACACACACACACACACACACACACACACACACACGCAAGCACAGGCAGCCCATTTGATCATGACAAAGCTCACAGCTCCTCCCTCTGAGATGAGACTCCGCCTCTGATTTGGGTCACTCCCAGCAGTGTGGTGTTATATCACCCCGAATGCACTTTGCTGCTGGTTCACTACGCTCTGCTCTCTCTTAACAGTCACGACACAGGTGTGATGAGATCTGAACGAGGAAACTTACACAGCTGAATAAAAAAGTCTTTTTCTGTAGACTCAGAGCTGTATCAGCAGAGCTGGCTGCCTTTTACTCCCATTCACCATAATTTTTTTTTTTTTTTTGAATTTTGTTTTATGAAGTTTAGTGTTCTGTTCATTCAGAGGGTTCAGTTTCACTTCATAAATACATAATTAGGCACCAAGGGGCACTGTGGATTTTCTGTTTACATACTTACATATGTTCTGACAGTTTCAGTTTTAAGGGAACGAGTCAGTTTAAAAAAAAAAAAAAAGAAGCATGAACTTTGACGATGTCCTCAGCCGTATCGGCGGTTTCGGCAAGTTCCAGAAGACCCTGTACGTGTGGATTTGCCTCCCGCAGATCCTGCTGGCGTTCCACATGTTGGTGTCTGTCTTCACCGGGGCTGTCCCCCCCCACCTCTGCCGGGCCGCCTGGCCCCCCGCTGCCAGGCCGGGCCCTAACCTCAGCTTCAGCCTGTCTGTCGGGCCTGATGCCAGCCCTGACCTCTCCTGCGCGGCGCCGGATACCCTGCCGGGGGTCAGGCTGAACCGGAGCGCCACGCTGGCCCTGACGGAAGGCTCCGCCAGCCGGGGCTGCCGCGGGGGGTGGGACTTCAGCAAGGAGGTCTTTCAGAGCACGGTGGCGACTGAGGTGAGTGGAGCGACCGCGAGCAGGAAAAAAAAAACTCCACAGTACCACACGGTCTGTCTACCCCGGCTTCAGAACTCCAAAACAACATGGCTCCCAAAACACAGGCTTGTGCACTGACTCGACCTTTTAATCTTCGCGTGCCTTGGTCGTTCTAGCTGTTTTTCCCTCTCAGGATCCTTTGCTTGTTGGAGGGGCGGGGGGGACGGTCAGGTTACTTGGGGTAAGGTGCGTCTGATGACACTGGAGACGGGATGAGGATGGGGAGGGGGGTGTTCCAGAGACGGGGACTCCCACGGTGCAGGCATTCTGTAGGCCTCTCCGGGGGCCTCCCGCCTCTACGCCTGCGTGTGAGAACACATGGAGATCCAGCCAGCGCAACAGGGAGTTCCCCCTGGGGTCAGCGAGAGCCTGCTGGGCTCTGATCTCCCCGCCGGTTTCGCTGGAGAGGGGACACCTGATCTGATAGCTGTCTGCTAGCACTCACGCTCCAGATGTGAGCGCAACCTGGACGTTTTTACAGCCTCCCTCAGTAAGTGAATCTGGGCATTGAGCAATCCAGCAGGTGAACAGTACTGAGGGGAGAGGCAGAGAGACGGAGGCCTGAATCACACGCCAGATCTGGGGTCTGGAGTGACTAAAAGTAAGAAAGCGGTTCTGCGGAAATGAAATGGTGAGAGGAGGCAACCAATTACAAAAACGGACCACAGCCCACATTGTTTTTGGAAGCAAATTAAAACTGAAAGATATCTTATACCTTGCTTACCTGAAACATTAAAAGTGTCTTCTCTTTGTTGACAGTGGAATCTTGTGTGTGACAATGCTAAGCTGAACAATATTGGCTCCTCGATCTACATGCTTGGTCTTCTGGTGGGAGCTGTGCTGTTTGGCGCATTAGCAGATAAGTAAGTACAGATGTCTCACATTCTTCTGCTGATTAATTAGTTCTCTTTTAGCCACTTTGTGCTGTGAAAGGTGTTTGTGATTCTAAAATAAATTACCATGAGTACTAATATGTATATACGTGTATACTAATGTAAAAAACTAACATGTAAAAGTGCATCACACAGCTGTTGATGTATAAAAGTTCATGCTGGGCTCCCGAGTGGCTTAGTGATTGAGGCGTTTGCCTTGAGCACATGGTGAGCCCTACAGCCCGGGTTTGACCACAGCGGTAGAACAAACCCCCTGCTGGGATTGCTCTGGTTTCTCAAGGTAATGTCATTGAAGCTGTGCTCATCCTCCAGCGGGTGCTTAGCTCACTGTTACATGCTGGGCGACTTGCAGTGTGAAAGCCGTGCCATGTGAGGGTACTGGGGGATTGCATTCGTCACCCTCCTGCACTACGGCATGTGTACAGCGGTTTTTGCGGTGAGATGAGTGTAGCGTATGCGATTAATGATTCCAGAATACAGCTGTGTAAAAGGAGAAAAGCAGAAAAAGAAAAAAAGAAAAAGGTCATGCTAGGTCTTTGGACTGGTGTTGTGCAGGAATCAAATAGCATCCATTCAGCAGTGTTAACGAATCCTGTTAATGAACCAGTAAGCTGGGAGAGAGATTTACTGTAGATGCCGTTACCTTAAATCAGCTGCAAAAATACAGGATATCAAGGATGAAAAAATCTGCTTCTACACTCTATTATTTAGACACCATTTCTTTGAAAAAAAAAATTAATTTACACTAAAATATGCTAAAATGTATAACACACTCTCTTGAAATATTTCTTCATTTACACTTCAGACATACACATAGTATAAAGCATATATTGATGCATACAATTAATATACTTCATATTTTGTTGCCATTCAAAAAGGCTGTTCTGATGTACATGCTAAATGTGTGGTAAAATATGTATTACTTCTGTGTACAAAGATAGACTGGCTCCAGAGGGCCAGAATAGAGCTTCTTTCTCCTGTCTGCAGCTCCAAGCATTTGTGTAAGCAGGCATTTCAGGAAAAGCCCTTCAATTGCAGTAAGGGTTGGTTATCTAACAGGCCTTTATTTATTCTTCTTCATTATTATGTTTTCATAGGAATAGCCAGAAAAAATATTTTTTTTCACGTTGTATGTAATGGTAGACGCAGGTGTGATTGAGTCATAGCTGAATGTGGGCGACCGAGGTGATTCCAATGGAAAAAGCTTTATGATTGGCTACAGAATAAAATGCTTCAGATCCATATCTCTGTATACTGTTTTACAGATTAGGTGCAATGAAGAACGTTACATCCTTTCCAATGTAGCTTCTCTGAGAGAACTGGATTTGAGCTAGTCAAATAAGCTTGCCAACAGACAACTCACGCCTTGTGATCATTTCTGGTTATTTCTGGTCATGTGACTGATGTAAGTTTCCGTCTTCTTTCAGATACGGACGCAGAATCATCATCTTGATTGGTCTGGCCGTGCAGGCAACCTTCGGGGTCGGAGCCGCCTTTGCCCCAAACTTCTACGTCTATGTCCTGCTGCGCTTCGTTGTCGGGACAACCATCTCTGCAGTCATCATGAACGTGTTTGTCTTAGGTCAGTGGAACGCATCCTGGAAAAGCCATTGTGGCATTAAAACTATTTCTTCATTTTGAGGCTGCCCCCCCCCCCCCTCCCCCGCCCAAACATTGTTCAGTAAGTCTGCGTGTATGTGGGCAGCAGTGTGGTGTAGTGGTAAGGAGCAGTACTCGTAACCTAAAGGTTCTTGGTTTGATTCCCCACCAGTATACTGCTGTTGTACCCTTAGGAAAGGTACTTAACCTACAATTGCCTCAGTAACTATCCAGCTCTGTAAATGAATTAAACTGTAACCTATGTGTATGTAAGTTCCCCTGGATAAGAGTATCTGCTAAATGATAATAATGTAAATGTAAATGTAATGCAAATGTGGATACCTCCCAAGCTTTCAGCCATGACCCCTGACCTCTGCTGCTCTTTCACGGACCCCAGGTACGGAGTGGACAGGCAGGAAGCAGCGCATGCTTGCGGGGATCATCACGGACTACTTCTTCGGCTTCGGGTACATCCTCCTGGCAGGCGTGGCCTACTTCATCCGCGACTGGCGTAAGCTGCAGCTGGCCATTTCGGCTCCTGGCTTCCTCTTCATCTTCTATATCTGGTGAGGCCTGCTCGCTGACGCCCGTTGCTACTCAGAGTCCCAGGGATGGCACCGGGTCATGATAGACATTATATTACAGCCATTTAACAGACGCTCTTATCCAGAGCAGCTTACATGGGTTACAGGTTTTTTTAACAATGTTATCCATTTACACAGCTGCATATTTAATGAGGCAATTTTTTGGGTTAAGTATCTTTGCCCAAGGGTACAGCAGCAGCGGGGAATCGAGCCAGCCACCTTTCACATCATACATACACACAGCCACTTGCAGAGTTGTTCTGAACTTGCCTCTCTCTCCCTCTCCATAGGGTATTACCCAAGTCTGCCCGCTGGCTAATGGCCAAACAGAGAAAGAAGGAAGCCATGGATTTAATCAGAAAAGCAGCGATAGCCAACGGCAGGCCGCTGGCGGCTGATTTTGAACTGTGCCAGGTCAGTAGACCTACTCCCCCTTGCTGTAAGCCTGTGCATGCCTATTATACACGCCACTACTCACATATAATGTAACCATGTCACCACGGCTTTTTGTGCGTGCTGTATGGCATGGCTGATTATGGAATATGAAGAAAACACTTAATTTCACCCCTTTGTAAAATTATTGTTGTAGCGTCTGGCTCAACTAGATTGGGGAATTTGCATTTTAACCACTCCTGAGCGCAGCTCTGCCGTGTGAGATAGCCTGTAGGCCATGCAAATACAATGCCTGATATCATGTCAACCCCTTCACTCTTTCGGCTTCCTGGTTATGCAGGAACACAAGGACCTCAAGGACAAGGCAGAGGAGAACAAATACTCAGTCATCGATCTCGTCCGCACCCCAAAGATGAGGAAGCAGTCCTTAATACTCTTCTACCTGTGGTAATTCAGTCATTCCTCACTGACATCCCCTCTTGGCATATAACATCAACTACTGTGAGGTGTAAACAGTTGTGGCAACTCCTCTTCTCCTTGCTTCTTTGAGCAGCAGGGACAGCCAGCACAACCCTCACCCACAGGAAGGCTAAGGGCTCATTATATTGGAACAGCGTGGATGCAGTACACTATCTTTCACATCCAATAATGTTACATGTTTAATCGTTTTAGCCCACAGTGCCAGTGAGGTTCTTCTACATTCCAGCATACACACTAGTGGATATAAATTTGTCGTTTTATTTTGGCTGAGAGCTAGTATGCCGTGTAGAACAGAGTCATTGATATGGCAGGGAAACAGGGAACAGACATGCCCTGACACGCTCCAGTTTGAGCGTCTGATTCACTGAGTGCCATGGCATATAATTAGCTGTGGCATTCAGTGAAGGTAAATACCACACACTGATTATACCGTTTAGATGTATTGACTGACACCACACAATTACAGCAGTGGCACCATGCTAAGAAGATCTCCCCTGAATACAATTACCGCAAGGTGACAAGGCCAAACCTGCCAGGCAAATTACACAAGAACAATTTCCATTGTGCTCCTCTATGAGAAAGCAATGTCTAACATCTAAACAATTGCCTGCAAGGTACAATAAATAACTCCTCGGTGTAAACTGTAGCACATGTAAAGTCATCATGTATGGTTACAATGCAACACATATTTCTACACATATTGTAATGTCTGATGAAGTAATAAAGTATAGGTTGTAATGTGAAGAATATAGTATCTTAAAAAGAAAGGTGTTCGGGCCCTTCAGAATGTGCCTTTACACACACTAACACGTCGCTTGCTTTACTTGATACATTTGCATATACATTGTTCATGACATTTTAAGAGTGTGAAACACAGGCTTTTCACAATTTTTTTTACTGTAGTTTTGCATTAAATATAGTGTACATGTTCATTTTTTAGGGCAGAAGCACTTTGAGATAAGCTTGGTCATTTTGCGTTTTCAGTTTTTCATTTCAAAACCGCGGTGGGGATTCATCCATTCATTCGTTCTATTAACTTAGCCAGAGTAGTCCTGTCAGTTAGAATATTACTTCGTTCCAGGGAGTCCAGGGTTCTATACAGTCACTGGGTTCAACGGCTCCTTGGTCAGAGGTCATTCAAATATTGTTGGAGCAAAGTTTCCTTGCAAAATAATGTTATCACGAAAAAATCTCAAATTTAACTTAATTTTTAACAGATGTAAAAAGGATACTGAGTATATTTGAAAATGTATTATATTATTGCCATGCACACACACATGCACAGACACACACACATACACATACACATGCATGCATGCGCACACACATACACACACACACACACACACGCACGCACACACACACACATACCGGATTTCACTGCTCCCCACGTATCGCCACGGCTGCTCCTTCAGAAGGGATGTCCCGTTGAGCAGCTGCCGCGGCTGGGTTTGTTCCTTGATGAGACCCACTTCCCACACATTTTTCCCATTTCCTGAGCCTCACCGCTGTGTGCCTCCCCATCTGCCCGGCAGCCATTTGCCCTGTCCGCGCGGTGCCCGCAGGCAGAGCGGGGAAAACAGGAAGCCTCCGTTTGCTGTGCGCGCAGCTGTAAGCAGCAAACACCAGCGCTGTCCCCACATTTCACCAAGGGCTTTGTCTTTTTTTCCCCACCCATTGTTTGCTGGCCTTCTCAGGTTTGTCAACGTGCTGGTCTACTACGGCCTGTCCCTGAACATCTCCGACTTTGGCATAAACATCTACCTCACCCAGCTGATCTTCGGGCTGGTGGAGATGCCGGCCCGAACCATCACCCTCTTCACCCTGAATCGCTCCAGGAGGATCTCCATGTTCTCCTTCATAGCAGTGGGGGGCCTAGCCTGCCTGTTAACTATTTTCATTCCTGATGGTAAGGACCATTCCATTGCTCTTTTTCTTCTCATACCTCAAGGGGTATCTATAATGCAACAGCAAGGCCAACGTCCTGAGGCCTACCAAAGAAGTTGCGTGATTGTTGTCAGAGCAATTTCAACTGTATTCAATTATTTTTTCCTGCAGTACCCAAACAGTAGAGACTTTGAATGATGTCATGGTTTTATAGCTCTGTTTATAGACTTCAGTGGTCAATGGAAAGAAATTATTGGTGGTTTGGAAAGGGTTTGGGTCAAAACTCATAATTTATGGTAAAAAACAACAACTTATGAAACCCAGATTTTTGAAAATGGCTCTGTTTGCTATAATGGCAGTCATTCTCCCACCCCAACCCTAGAGGACATAGAAAGTTCACATCTCAGAAGTTCAACCACCTGTGGCAAGCTGAGCCCTAAACAGGAAGGACAGTCATGGCCTAAGGATTCTGCAAATTACACTACATTACATTCATTTCGCAGACACTCTTATCCAGAGCGACTTCCAGCACAACAGAACAGAAGTGTATCCATTCAAGTTAAACGGGCAAAAGTCTCAGACCAGGATAACAACACTCTGAGACCAGTGAGTGTGAGCTTAACACTTCAAGCCCTACCACAGGTTAACCTGTGCAATCTGACAGAAGCCAAGTATACTATGATACAACAGTCAGAACACAGAATCCAAAATACATAAAAATACTACACGTAAAATACGTATCATATACTAGAGGTACCGAGTGTTAGGGGGCGGGGATTGAAGTAGAAGCGAGATGCAGTCTGGAGAGGTGGGTCTTCAGTTTCCGTCAGAAGATAGCCAGCAATTCCACTATCCTAACTTCTGTGGATGAGCTCATTCCACCACTGAGGGACTACTGCAGAGAGGGATCGTGTCTGAGAAGAGCGACCCTGTTGGTTCGGGACAGTCAGTTACCCTGTAGATGAGAGCAGCGATCTTGAGGGAACATAGGGTTTGAAGAGCGGTCGTAGGTATGATGGTGCTGGCCCATCCACCGTCCTGTATGCCAGCGCCAATGTTTTGAACTTGATTTGAGCAATAACAGAAGGCCAATGAAGTGAGGTGAGGAAGGGAGTAACGTGACTGCACTTCGGGAGATTGTAGACGAGTCTTACAGCTGCATTCTATACTACAGCTACACTGCCATGCTACGCTTTAAATAAGCAGCAAGTCATACAGATAGCAGGTGTTAGGGGGTGGGGACTGGGGTGGAGCTGACATGTCAATCTCAGCTGATCTTCGGTGACCGGTTCCTCGTGCTGTGTTTACAGAGCTGTCGGTCCTCAGGACTGTCCTGGCCATGATCGGGAAGTTTGGAATCACTGCCTCCTTGTCCATAGTGTACGTCTACTCAGCTGAGATCTTCCCCACCGTAGTCAGGTAAGCAGCTCACAGCCATCTTCTCACATACAGAGGTGACTGCACATACACAGAGTTATAGCATCAGTCTTCTTCTGGTCATCTTTTAAAAACAAACTTTTGTCTTAATATTTCTTACTGATAAAGGAAGACAAAACATTACGTCATTGACAGTGGGGGAAAATAAAATTATGCTAAAGCTGTTGGTAACATTCAGATACCATTCAGACCAGATTAAATAAATCCAATGCAAAACTGTACTGAAGTAGAAGTGGAACCGTAGGAGAAGTTGGTGTAATATGTGCCAACAAGATAAGCTTATTTAGGTACATCACAGGACATTACATTATTGTCTTTGACACTCTTATCCAGCGTGACTTACGTAGGTTGCAATTTTTACATACTATCCATTTATACAGCTGGATATTTAAAGAGGCAATTCTAGGGTAAGTACCTTGACCAATGGTACAGCAGCAGTGCCCCAGCGAGGAATTAAACCAGCAACCTTTCAGTTATGAGCCCTGTTCTTCATCATTCTGCTACATTGCTGCCTAATAGGTGCCCACAATTTTGTCATATAATTATATAATATAAAGCAGCTTTGAAAACATTGTTATTTCCACTTCACTGGGTTTGACAGTTATGCAACAGTGCATAGCGGTCTGGTATTTTTATGTGTGGTGAAGGTTACGACACAAGATGCAGTGTTACACCTGCACCAGCAGAGGGTGATAACGCTCCTGTGCTTGTGCTGTGACTGCAGGCAGAATGGGATTGGCATGTCTTCCATGTGTGCGCGAGCCGGGGGGGTCATCGCCCCTGTCATTTACCTCCTAAGGAGCTACAGCAAGGGGGCCCCCATGGTCATCTTCGGCCTGTGCCCCCTCCTG
The DNA here is from genome assembly GCF_013368585.1 of Megalops cyprinoides. Classification (NCBI taxonomy): domain Eukaryota; kingdom Metazoa; phylum Chordata; class Actinopteri; order Elopiformes; family Megalopidae; genus Megalops; species Megalops cyprinoides. Next base: position 4,763,624 of record NC_050599.1, read on the forward strand.
GGTGCCGGGCTCTCTCTGCTCCTGCCCGAAACGGCCAACAAGCCCCTGCCTGACACCATCCAGGACGTGGAGCGGGGCATGAGCAGGTAGGCTCTATTTTTACAGCCAATCGAGGACTGTAACTGTGCAGCATACAGAACATGCTATATAAGACCAGGGGAATATAACTCAAGACATTATATTACACTTTGTCATTTTTTTTTTTCAGAGCAACTTCCAAAGTGCCAATACAAAGTGTACTTATCAAAACAACAATCAGACATATTCAAACATTTATTGGTGCCAAACACAGTGCTTAGTATGTACACGTACCACAAGTATGTACATGATTCTACACTCAAGCGAAACATAATATCTCTGTTATTATGCTTAAGCAAGTAACTACATGTTTTCACAGTCACTACGAGTAGTAAAACTACCTCATACAAAAAATTCATTATGTAACGGGGCCAAGAGATCACACTAGGATGGGGGAAATAAAGTGCAATCTGAAGAGGTGGGTCTCTAGTCTGTGGCGGAATGAGGCTAGCTACGATTCTGTATTTCTGACATGTCTCAGTGTGGTAGAGATCACGTACTGTGGAGGACACGATTCACATGAAAACGAGAAATGATTATCGTTCATCAATCTGTTTAGGTTACTAGAGTTGAAAAATCATGTCTTTTACTGCAAGAGGGTGGGGCAGCAGACATGAATTGTATGAGAAGGTTTGCAAATAAGGATGGTGAGTTGAGCAGTAGCGTTTTGTATGGAGTTACAGGAACATCAATGGTAGGGAGTGTGTTTTGGTTCATTGGTTGTGCACAGTGCAAGGAGGAAGTCTCAGATGAAGATGCTAAGGGGATTTGATGCTGGAGTATACCAGGTCTTAAAATTACCTAGAGCAGGTGGTTCACCATGAGTGCCAGGCCTCACAGAAACCAATTTTTTTCTGCGCCTAGTAAGATGTCATATTGTATTCATTGATAAAGGGTGAATTATAATTTGGATTGCTTCTTTTGTAAGAGATGCATGAGGTCTCTATTGAAATTGTGTGATACAAACTCTCTCTCTCTCTCTCTCTCTCTCTCTCTCTCTCTCTCTCTCTCTCTCTGTCTCTCTCTCTGTCTCTGTCTGTCTCTGGTAGCGTGGACACTGAGAAGATGCAGGAGATCCACTTTCAGCCATGTCCAAGAAACTCTGATGTAATCATCTGAATGATTGCTGACCAACAGAGCAGCTGATTGCATTGATGCCATCAGACCAAAGGCATCGCTGCTTGCACTAATTCAAAAAGACGTTCATTTTGGTCAATATTTGGTCTCTCCAGTGCAGCACAAATCAAAAGGCATTTGACAGCTTTCAACTGGGAAACACCTGTTGTTTACTTTTTTTATGAAAGAAGAGGAAATTGTTTTTTTTTTTTTTTACTTAATATTTTATTGATACATTTTTATTTTGAGTAAAGGCTAATATTAAAGTGTGACATTTTGGTCATTGTTATTTCTCCAAATTGAGGAGAGAAATGGCCCATTTTGTATTACCTGCATGATACATCTTTACTGCTTGTGTCTGTACTGTTGAACTAACCCCTGGTTTGTGTGGAAGTGACTGGATTTGGTTCATCTACAAATCTCTCATCCCTAACTCACCAAGGAGATGTTTATCACGCACAACCCCAGGGATCAACTGTGTATTGTTTTTTTTTATTATTATTATTATTTTCAACTGACCTCTTAAGCAGTTTTAACTGAGCTGTACACTCAAAACCAATATGGATTTGAATGATGTCATGACAGTGTTGACATGTATTGCTTGTATTTGTTTTTAAAAACTGTAAACGTAAAGGTGTTTCCTTGACTTACATTTGTTACATGGTGCCTTTGAAAAACAACTTTTGAAAAAGTTTTGTACTGAAGTAATTAGGAGTGTACTGTATACAGCCTGCGTTCTTTACCAGAGATGAGAAACAGTGGATTCGGTAATCCAGTATAGCAATCTGATATAGGGGTGCTGGACTTCAAAGAGAAACAAGAAAACATCAGAACTGAATGAAATGCATTCTGGCCGACGATATACTAATGATTAATCTTTTCAAACTGAATGGGAAGATTTCTTGGATTTCTGAAGCAAGCCTCATTACTGATGTTTGATGTTTACATTGTTTCCCTGATTGCACCTGAAAACCAGGTGTGAGTCCCAAGTTTCCTTTTACAGAAGGCATCAACAGAAGTCTTGCATCATCCACAGAAGTCAACAAGTCTGCAATGCTGGAAAAAAGTGTAGTTTTGTTTTTCTTCTTTTTGACATGGATACATAGCCAAATAAGTCAACAAATTTGTATGTTTAGTTAATGTTATGATGTAACTCTAGACATCTCAGTGTGGTATTCTCCCAATTCAAGGGGTAGCAGTTCAAAAGTCACCTGTGCAGTCATGCTCAGCTCTGTTACAGGGCTCGAAAAACTCTAAAGAAACGCCATGTGTTCTCACAATGCAATACAGAGGACATAGATGGATGAGGTGTACAGGTGGATCAAATAACTGTTTTGCAATTTATCAAAGTGATGTCATTGTGACACGCTTCATAGAAATCAGAAGCACTCTACAATGGTGTTTTCCCAGAGGCAAGGAAGCTTTGTTCTAAACTATTCTTGAAACATTTGTGTACTACCAAATGCTGTCGCACAAGACAGGTGTAATAACTCCTGTCAATCCATGTCTTTACTCCCTATGTAACTAAACTGGGACAGTGAAAGAAAAAAATACTTTCATTTTCATTTTTTGTTTATTAATTTAGCATTTAGTCACACATTGTGGCTCCTGACTGGATCCCATCAACATGGGTATCCTACTGCGCCCAGACTGAGAAAGCAGCCTGAATTTGCAGTCTTGCTCTTCTTTCTGGTTAAAAAGAGATTATTCACATGGAGTTTGGTAATATTTTTCATAAATCAACATGCATTCATCTCATTGTATATACTTCTTCTCTATATATGCCATAAGATGAGTGCAGGTTGATTCAATACCAGTTCATAATGTTGTCATAATACATCATTTTATAAACTGAAGTTGCAAAAACAATATGTGGGAGACTGATTTCTCTATGAGAAAATTTGTTTCTTGTACAACATAAACTGAAGAAATTTCTAATTCTTTGTATTGTAATAAATGAGTATTACACGTATGCATTATTGTATTCAGAATATGAGGTATAAGTTCAAAATACACCACACTGACACAATGATCTGGTTATCAGTGTTGAAGCTTATGTGATCTTAAATGGAATTCTGTCATAAATGTTTTAACATTAGGCATCATATACTCTGCTTGTCTTGTGAGCCACACAAGCGTATTATTTGCGTTCCTAGAACTGACTGTTACCGCTACATGTCGTTTTGCTTGTATTTGCCTTTGAATAAACAGACTGATTGAGCTTTATTGTGACTGAACACTGCCACCCTTTGGGGAAACGCGGTATTTCTTATGTATGAACTGTCGCGTGACATAATCAAGAACTTGCGCAACTCTGAGGCTTCTGAGTGTCATAACCACGCCGTTATAATTCTACAGAGTCCCTGTTATAATAGTTGATACTTTTTTATTGGCTTCCTAATCAATGTTCAAAGCATATCCCATAAGACTCACACGCTAAATTAAATCTTCGTGTGCATTAAAACAGAGAAAGCGCCCCCCCCCCCCCCCCGCAAAAAAGATGCTTAATTTTTAAAAGTGTGTAAATCCAGACATGATACGTCGGTAGACACAACAGCATACAGAAGGATTGCACACAGAAGCAGTGTCTTTCTGTTTACCTTTCTGGAGTGTGTGTGTGTGTGTGTGTGTGTGTGTGCCATTTCAAATGTAACCAGTTGCGTAAAGCATGCAAGCATGTGGCTGAGTGCCAAAATTCAGGAACTCTGCACCCCCCTTTCTTGGGGTCCTGGAACAACCTGACAGAGCTGTCCTGTGAGTGGCTGGCACAGGCATGCCTGGCTGTCAGTGATTCACTGCTCCAAACGCATTAGACAACAACTGGCATTTCAATTAGACTAATGTGAGGTTCCCAAAAGGCAACAGCTGCACCACACTGCAGCTCCTGGGTACCCCATGCCAACTGTTTTGTTGCTGAAAGCTTAAACTAACTGTTTAATCAATGCTGAAAAATTAGTTGGATTCTCCATTTTACAACCCGTGTGGGAAAAAGCACACTTTTGCGGAGAAGCGAAAAAAAATCAAATATAAAAAGCCACCTCCTAAACCACAATAAATCAAGAAAGCACTGTTTCATTATAATGGCTGCATGTAGTAGTCTGCACTGAGAACTTTTACCTGTACCATTATGGGATGTCTGCGGGAATTATTTGTTCTGTTGTTAGTTCATTGATGCAGTATAAATCCTTTAATGTAGTTTTTATCTTTTTATACTGTAACTGCACTGAAGAGACTGAAAATGATTTTAGATTTATTTGAAAATCAAACCAAAAATCTTTACACTTTATGTTTTTGAACTGGATCTAGGTTCTGGTTCACAGGATGTGTTATGACTGACTGGGACAGAACAGGCTGTTGATGAATATATTTATCTTTTTTTTGATTGATAACTGGTCCTTCTAGATAAACTATTGTGATATTGTTACTACATTATATTACATTACATTCATTTAGCAGATGCTCTTATCCAGAGCAACTTCCATCACAACAGAACAGAAGTGTATCCATTCAAGCTAAAAGATCAAAAGTGTCAGACCAGACTCACAACACTTACAATCCAGTGAGTGTGAGCGTATGCATGTAATACAATGCCACCATCACTGTTGTTAGCTAAGGAATATGATACTGTGTGATCACTGGAAATACTGTTTCACAAGGGTCAGCATAAAACCAAGACATTTTCCAACCTTTTCACAAAAGCAAGCTGGAAAACTGGTGGTCGAGAGGCACTTTTATGGTTATTCAGAGTTGTTCCTGACCCAGACTGAGTATGGACTGGCACTAGCAATGAATGCATGAGTTGTGGTTGGTGAGTGAACTGAAGTTCATAGGTATTAGGTATTGTCTGTAGTTGATGAATTAATAAAATAATCCAATGATCAAATGATTCATTAAGATGAAACATCCTCACACTGAGATTCTCATAAAAATAGCAGTTGACCATATTACAACAAAGGTGACCATGATTAGATTACAAAAATTGCCTAAACAGAATTTGATTTCAAATCAATCCTAAACAACAGCTGACTTGCTTATGCTGAATGATATATTTTACTTTCTACAAAAAAAGATTTTAAAAGCTTGCTTAATTGTGCTTAAAATAGCTCTGATCAACAACATTTAATTATGCATCTGATTTTGCTGTTATTATTTATTTTTACAGCCCTAGTTTTAATAGCAGACAGCTCGAATACCTTGAGTTGTTCCACTCCTTCGTGTTTCCTTGAGACGGAAATGATAGGTCTCCCGTCTTGTTACTAACTTAGTTTCTGAACGTTCTGAACTTCAGCTTTAAATGCATGCTTCAAGGTGGCTGCAGCAATGTCAATTGTGCAGTTCTCTGGTTTAATGTTTAAAGGTAAATACAGCGTTGGACCTGCACTGACTCGGTTAGGCCGTTTAGTCCATTTTAATTGCGAACGGTCTGAAACACCAGAGGGCGCGCAAACTCAGCGTTTTATAACAATGACAGCAATACGGCAAGTTTTGAACTCTTTGCCCTCACCTATTGAATTCGCATGATGTAAAGGACAAGGTTTCGGCAAATTGGATATTTTTTCCACACAGTTTAACTCAACTGAAAATACCTTGTGTTTTGTGCCTCGGTTTTATTAAAGGTATATAAAGGTATATGCAAAATACCTGAGTAGCAAAATGCAACAGCCTGTGCCATTCTGATTTACCATAGGCTATTTTATTTGTTGTATGTTGTAGCCTGTTTAACAACTGGTCCTATTAAAGATTCCAATAATTGACTTTAATTGATGAAGCTGCAGTGATGAGTTTAAGCACATTGATACGCCAATTCATATATAATAAATACATTTTGTTACAATGATTTGTTGCATGTTAAATTCCCCAAAGATGTGTCCACAACCTTAGAACTAGTAGCCAGTGGTAATTTATTGACCCTCATCTCAAGTCAGTTGCTAAAGTTAAAGAGACAAATGCAACGATTTCAGCAAGGGTTTAAACTTGGACCTCTGACAGCTCGACCTCTGAATTCTGTTAAAACTGGAACGTCTGTTCTGATATTAGGAACAGCCGTTCAGTTTCTAATAGAGACCGTCAGAACCCGTGGTTTAAACCCTACTAGGGTTTCTTGCAGTTGGTCCACAGAAACTAAGGACCCATTCTGTTGACAGACATGGCATCTCTCTATGGAGAACAGCTGACCCTGTCCATGCAAAAAAAAAAAAAAAAAATAGGGAGGGAGTTCGTCTGAATTTACATTCTGTCCGTGTGCCTTGTCCAGGCTGCGGAGCGAGTCTCTGGTATGTTCTAGCGTCAATTACCATCAGCTATAAGATGCTTGAAGCGCATCGGAGGATTTCAAAAGAGAACAATTAACAAACGCGCCCACACTCTTTGTTTGCCTTCTGTTCCCCGATGAAGACGCATTGCCAAAATATTGGAAATGTTTTTTTTGCGCACTGTGATGGGTTCGCCCAAGCGCATGGGCTTGCTCACGATTCTGCGGCCCGCTTAGATTGATAGCTTGCTTAAATTGTAATATGTGCGAACTGCATATTACTTCGAACCCCCACAAAATAAAACACGCCGCTATCAGTTGGTACAGGTTAGCAAACACCACCTAACCTGTTTACGAGTCCCCTCCCCAACTCTTCCACCGCCGTCCCTGCGTACACCCGACAATTCAATTGGCTGTCGGCGCCGTCGATTACACCCTCAGTCCCGTTAGTTTCATTGTGGATCTGCAGCAGATACGCCATCATCTGTTACGCTCGGCGGCAGGGACGGGGGACAAGTGGGAGCGCATTTATACGCGAATCTGTAAATTACTGTAGAAGCTTGAAATAACATCCTAGCAGAAGTGTTTACGATGGAATGCATAGGCCTCACGCACTAGACGCCTTCTGTTCGGGTAAGGAGCTGATTTTTTATCATTTACGACAGATAATGCCGCAACCCATGCGTGTATTGGAATTGTTTATTAGCAAACGTGCCAGCTAAATCGATTAATTTGATTGGGGGAAATTCGGGGGAAAATGCTGTGATGTATTTTGGTTAAATGACTGAATGATACGGTCTTGCAGTCTACTTCACAGACAAACTGGTTGCTTTAAAACGGACTGATGCCTTGACGCCGCGGACGCTGTGATGTTCTCCGTCTGCTTGCTGAGATTTCTTTGAAACGCGGCTGTATTGCAGTTAGCTAGCTGCGGGTGGAATATATTGTGTGAAACTGGCGACAATCCGGGTTTGACCAAACAAGCTTTACCTAGGCAAAATGCCCTGTTTGTTCTGTAGGAGACGATTCAGTGTGCTGTCCGAAGCGAAGCAGTAAAACGTGTAGCAAAGCTGCCCTAGCCGAGCGTGGTACCGCATTCAGCCATTTAACTTGGCTGGTTTAGTGGAATTGTTGCTAACCTCCCATTGTCGTAAATGGAGGTCAGTTATAACCAAGTTTATTTTAGACGTGGTTTCTGTTGCAGTGCCCCTCTGTGGGTTTTAACCGCAACATCACGATCCACTCCTTGAAATGCGACGGTGATGCTCGAACAGGTTAGCTGAGTGATGGTTAATGTTCTCGCCAGCTAGCTTAGCGGCGTAGGAGACATTCTTGGTGACATTCCCCGACCCACCCTCGTCCCACAATGCGGTCGGTTAGTTTCTCCACAACAGCATCCTTTTTGTGTTGAAGACAGTAGAACTCGCACACACTCGCACCCATCCGGGCCATTTAGTTTGTTCGGTCGGAAAAATAAAAACATGCGAAGACGTAACTCATTTGGCCGCCTCTCGTTGGGTAGGCAGCCTTCGTCTTCAAACGAATATAGCTACTGTAATTTGCCTCCTATACATATGTTATTTTATAGTTTTCCAGACAGTGCATATGGGTACCAGCCTACAACATTTTAGTAGACAGTTGCGTTGCTGCGGTTGTAGGCCATGCCCATATTAAAGCATGGTTCTGCGAAGGGCTGTGTCGCCTTTCTTTGATCTGTGTATTGTCAGGTATTCTTATAATATGACGACGTTGTGAGATATTGATATTAATGATATTTATGTCGAGTCCAAAGTAGCAAGCTAGTTGCATGTTTCAGGCGCTACAATAATAGTTCCCTTGACAAAGTGGTTTAGTGGGATGTAGTTGTCTAGTGTATTGATCCGAGGCCTCGTAAATGTAAGTTGCAGCTGATGTGTCTGTGAGAGAACGGGACTGACTGCTAAATAAAATAACCCATGCGATTGTGTGGGTGTGCTGGCTGTCAGTTTTTCATTTTTCTAAAACGCGACTTTCCTTTTGCAATTGGGGGTCAATTGAGATGGCAGCCGCTCGCATCCTCGTGTGCACAATACATCCTTCCGTTTCCAGCCCCGAGGAAAGTTTCGCAGGTCATTTCCTCAGTATGCTTTGGAAAAGTGTTGTTTCGAGGGATCAGACAAAACACCTTAACACCACCGAGTGGGTTGTGCAGGCCTATGTAAAAAGTTACTAGCCGTTCCTCATTCTTGAGCTTCCGCTGATGCTAACAACATGCATTTGAACATGTTTTTGGTTTGGTTTTTTTTCCCCCAAATCTTCCACAGCGCAGTTACACGATGTCTTTAGCTGTACTTATTATTTGCGTCATATGATATTCTTGATACACTCCTTCACAAACATGCATGTGTTTATCATTTCTAGTGAGGCCATTATTTGCTTAACTGAGCCAGCGCAGAATGTCTGTTTCATTTCAGTGTAGTGTTGATGTCTTCGGCCGTAGCGTGTACAGTCCCGCCTGTTGTTGCCCAAGGTTTTGTTGAATCCTGTTGGGTTTGTGCCTCGAAAGAGAGAAAACGCACAGGTAAACATTCAAGTTCTGTGTTTATTTTCATTCATGTGGACAATGATGGTACCCGGGTTTATTTTTGCTTGTTGGAATGGTCTGTATTTCTGACAGGAAGGAGATGTCAGAAATGATATCTGGCATCATCTGACCTGTGGATTTCCGCTTGGTGAATCTTGCTGTATCGGTTGCTATGTTAGATTTTCCCTAAAAACCTTTTCACTGTTTTTCAAGCATTTTAGTAGGATTATTAATTGCATGATCAGATGTTACTCTTTATTCATACAAATTATGGTAATCATTTGCACTTTATAATTCTTCACAAGTAGGTCACGTAAACATATTGCATGGTGCTTTCCTTTTGTTGGAGAGGTTGGTAGACAAGCTAGCATATAGGTTTCATGCAAACAGCTACTGTGCAGCTTTGCTTTAACAGACCACAGTTTTGCATTGGCTTTGAACAGTGGCTGGAACTGAGAGAATCATGGGATAGAACTTAGATTAGATACTTGAGTATCAATTTTGAAATGGGTGCTGTTGGCCAAGGCTCAGCTTCCGTGTTTGATTTCATGGTTTTCCTGGGTAAAGATGTGATCCTCACGTGTACCATAGACGTCTGTGCGGGGCACACAAAGGTAACCAAGGAAACCACTGAAATTAGTGTTCATTGTCTGGCATTGCCTTACAGAGCGCTCCCTAGATACACTTCTACATGTTCAGGGTGGACATGCAAGGTTAAATTCCATTGAGTAACTAGTTACAAAAGATCCTATCTCCTTCTGTCTTTGAGGACCTGTAAGAAATTACAGAAGTGTCTTCTGGTACTTCCTTTCACATGCCCGTTAATTAACAGGCATAACAAACAGAATGATGAAACAGTGATCAACATCGACACGGTGATTCTAGTTTCTGTTTGAAATTTCCATCGCTATCTCTACATGCAGGTAATTTAGATGATATTCTTTGATTCTTACAATCAAAAGGATGTGAAGGAAAGCAGAATGTAAAGAGGAGGCAGAGCTTCCTGTTAACACACAGAGCCAGCACACGCTGTGGAGTGAGTTGGCCCCTCTGTGTGGGAACTTGATGTCAGCTGTGTGACCCCCAGGGACTGACCCCTGTTTGCTTTGATCCGATGAAAGCTTGGATTTGAGGTTGCTTCTGTATAGCCCTGGGTAGGTTTTGTGTTTATGTGTCAAACAGAAATGGAAGCATACACACTTGTGTCCAAAAATATCTCATTTATTTCAGTCATGCTGTGTGTATACAAGTGTGTGTAACCTCCTCATCTGCCATAAGTACATGTGTGTGGACAAATTAAATGGCTGTAGTGTTGACAATACAGCTGCGGGTCACTTATAATAATATTGTAATGGTTGCCTGGAAAGATATTTTAAAAAACTCTTAGAAAAATGATCACATTTAAATTTGAGATTAACCTGATTGAGAGCTCCTAATGTAACTACAAATGACCAATGTTATCATTTTCATGTTTCAGCAACCACATGTTCAAGCTCTGCATCATAGATAAGTTCTGTTGCCTGTGGTGACAGTTTCGAAATCGTTTATCCAGAATAGGGTATGCAGTCAGTTGTACTTATTTATTGGGGGTTTTTTTATAGGGAACTGTTCATTTTTGGTGCCTTCCCTTGGTTTTTGTTTTTGCATTCTACCCGAATGCATCATGGACGTATTTATTAGGAAATGGTACTTGTGAGCATCTTGGAACCATGGAATTCTAATGCAAAGGATGCTCTGTGCAGAGGAAAAAGGGGAAAAAACATGGCTGACATGCACAAAGGTGCTTCACTGCCCACCCAGGTTCTCTTCTTCTGTAATCTTGCCTCATTCCTCAGTGTAGTTCACAGTTTTCCCATATCCCCCAAATTAACTACAAAGCCTCTTCCCTGTCCTTGACAGGAGCATATGGCTATCCTATGCCCTCAGACTGAGTGGCAACACCTCTCAACATTGCAGAGGATATCCTAAACCAGGGTATCCTTTGAGAGACGCAAAAAAAAAGTCTGATAACAATAGTGGTAATGAAGCCGCCCCCACTCTGCTCATTGGGTGATTTTGATGTCATCAGCGTGGGCCCCTGGCCTTGTCACCTGTGCCTCCCACACTCCCTGCTCCTCTATCTCTCTCTCACTCTCTCTCTCTCTCTCTCTCTCTCTCTCTCTCTCTCTCTCTCTCTTTCCTTTGCAATGCCATTTGCCTCTTATGATTTCAGTCTTGCCTAAAATATGCCAGCCAGTAGTGGCCAACTTCCTGTAGATTTTATATTCCCACAGCTGTGCAAATGCAGTCTGGTCAGGTTACATCTACCCAGTTGCAATTACAGAAAATGTAATTGTTTTTGCTGAACATCAACACCTTTATTAGCTGCTCCTAGCTGCTTAACAGCTTATGCAATAAGTGTTGTAAGTTGAGCAAAATCATGATTTCTGCAAAGTGTCTATTTTTAGTACGTTAAGGTAAGGGTAAAATTGTGGTCTGAAACTTATGCATCATTCAGCTGCCCATGGTAACCACAGATTCAACAACAGACGGAGTTTATATATACACGCATATATATATAGAATGTGGTGTACGATGGACCACTTGCATTGAATATCAAATAGAGTAAACCACCTCTGTGCAGTGTGGACTGTTGACAGCATGCAGGAGGGGTAGTAGGCATTGTGACCTCATAATGCACCACAGAGTCATCAGCCGACACAAGTCACGTATGCAGCCGCATGTCCAGAGTGCTGAGGGACACTGAGCCGGCCCTGCTGCCTGCTTTTAAGTGAGGCTGTGGTCCTTGCTGTTCTTTGTATAGTGCAGATGAGACGTTTAACGTTTCCTGTGGTCACTCACGGTGGAAGGCAAAAGACATGTGCTCTGTTTTAGCTTTGTGATCCAAAAGTGGCACAACCAATGGCAGGTTTTAGTTCGTTTTCATGCCTACAGTGCAGGCAGTGGGTCAGGCCCAGTTGTGCAGATACCACAATTTTTATTGTGCATGACTCTGATGCGTAGTTTACCTGTGACGGTACATTACATTATATTATTGGCATTTAGCAGATGCTCTTATCCAGAGCGACTTACATAGGTTGTAGTTACATAGGTATGCTGGATTTTTGCTGAGGCAGTTCTGGGTTAAGGGCAAGGGTACAGTGGCAGTGGCTCCTTACCACTGTGCTACTCTGCTACACTGCTGTGTACATCATCGACAACATCGCAGTGTTCTGCCCGTGTGTCTAACGCAAACAAACTGATGCGGCTCGTGGGGGGGGGGGTCTGACATGAACATGCGTGAGCTGGCCTGTACAAGTCACTGGCTAGTGCTGATGCAATCGCACTGTGGCTCGCCCTCACGTTCTCCTGTGTGGGCTTTCTGACGGCCTCTTCATTCAGGGCCTTGGATGAGAGTGGTCCCAACAATGCCTCTCTTTGAAGGAGTAGCTCGGTGTGGAAATGAAAAGTGTGTGAGTGTGTGAGTGTGTGAGTGTGTGAGTGTGTGAGTGTGTGAGTGTGTGTGTGTGTGTGTGTGTGTGTGTGTGTGTGTGAGTGTGTGGTGCCTGCGATATGCTGAACGGTTTGGGTAAGTGCTTTTCACAGACGGGTAAATATTATGCTGATAGAAAATTATCTGGAGGATGGGGAAACCCATGGGGCCTTAGTGCTGGTGTCTGAAATTAGCAGAGAATTTTCATTCGCTATAAATACATTTCTCATAGTCTCAGCCCCGAGCTTTTGTATTTCTGAACCAGAATAAAGAAACTTGATTTTATTGTGTTTCAAAGTGTAATGAAAAATGCAGTTTATGAATATAACTGATTGTAAGGCGTAAAAAAAATGGGAAAGGTGACCATGTGCTTTTGAGTCATTGCTTGTACCACAGGACACGGGATGGAACGATCTGTGAGACTGATACGTTTGCATGGAGGGCTGACGCCATCGGAGAGGGCCGCCGCAGGAATAGTCCTTCAATGGAATTCAATTAACCAGAACAGTTTGTTTCCATCGGCTAGCTTGCTCTGAGGTCAGATTGCATCACACCGATCGTCCCTTATCTGACCACCCTTTCCATCTGGCAACGAAAGGAAGAGCGTGTGATCAGCCGTACCTTGGGGAAAGGGGTGAGGCTATGGATCTTTACAGTTTTCACATAATTAAAACAAAATTGCGCTCAAGTGTGAGGAACAAGTATGAGCAGGTTTGGAACTGTACTGGACAAGATGGCTGCTGCAGTATCAGCTAATCATATGAATTGCTTTTTTCCTAGTGTGGGTGAAGTAAAAAATTACATATAATACAATTCAAAGACTGAAAAAAGTGACTCAGAAAGAGACCAGAGTGGTGAGCACACAAGTCAGAATATACCGTAGGTGAATGTGGTAGATCTTTCACAGTTCCAAGAGTAGGTTTTTAAACCCTCATTCGCAAGGAGGAAAACTAACTGAACTAGTAGTAATCACTAAAAAAAAAATTACCCTAAATGTCATTTATGTCATAATGATGGCTGAATGGAGTTGACCTGTTTGATCCAGAGTACATTATTAATGTTTTCAAATGAATGCTGCTGAAGTGATGTGAGATGTTTTTAACACCTATTATTTTTATTGTTATCATTTTTCCTGGCAGGTCATAATGGTGTTCGGCCATAATAGCAGTTATTGAGGTGATTTTTGCTTTAGTATTGGGAGGTTGTATTGGGAGCATTCAAAGAGACAGTTTTTTTTAGTCTCATTATCTTGAGCATTTGCTATATTTACTTCCAGCCAATGTTTACATGCTGTAAGTTTCATTTTAGGTCAAACTTACATATTCAGATTTTTCTAAGAATCGTGTTTTCTGGAAGGAGCAGGCAAGTCTGTGTTTAAGATGCTATAAATACGCCGTCGCAGCCAGTTTGAAACCCAGTCCCGCTCACCGCCGCCGCACTACCGAAACGCCAATAACAGGTTGCTGTGGCAGGCTTCTGCCCTGTGCCCCCGGCTCCTGTGCCAGACACATCACCACCAGATTGTCTGGAAATTTTTCTGCTGCAGACGCAGCAGCAAAGAAATGCATTTCCTGTGGAAAAACAAAAGGCAGATAAGTATGTTGTTCTGTTGTTACTGCCTGTGATGCATCTTTTCAGAGTTTAGGCCTTGGTGAGATTCTGCTTCTTTGTTGTCACCTTTCTTGGAACAAAGCAACACGTGAATTTGCCTTCCGAGGTTCAGAACACATTGATGAGTAAAGATATAGTGGAAGGGAGCACACAATTGGTTGAGCCAGAGTGGAACAGTGTCACAGAACGTGCCCGTATTGGTCGGCAGGCTGATTGCTCCGCCCTCAGACGTAGCAGCACATTGTATGCATGGGTATACGGATGGCAGGACTGTCTAGCAGTAAGCCTACACTGTGGCTCTGAAGAGAGTGACAGTTTGGGCCTGAATTCAGATCATTCTCTCATCAGTACCAGTAGCAGGGTTCTGTCATAGGGTTCTGTCATAGGGCTATTGGCGTTGTCCAAAAATGTGCTGTTTTGACGTAAATTTGCCTGTGTAGATTGTTTATTTGTACAGTCTCAGTCGGAAAGAAAGATCTAGTTTTTGCAATAACCAGAAGAGGCGTTGCTGTGTGAGAATAAATCAGGGTTTGAAAATGCAACTGTGGGTTTTGCGAAGCCTCTTAGTTTGCATGCTGAATTAGTAGGAAACGGTGTCAGTTGCTCAGTGTGAAGTATGAGGCCAGCGTGGAGTGCGGTCTCCTGCCTGCATGTGAGAAGCAGTGAGATGATGTTGCTTCATTTATTAATGTTATGTAGTGTGGGCGCTGAGAGTGCTGTGGTGAGCGTTAACATTTTTCTGGAGAAAAACAAACGGCCTGTGTATGTGTTCCAGTGGAGTTGCTCATACATATTTAATTTCGTGTACCTGCTTTGTTTAGCGTTCTGTGTGTTTGTGTGTGTGCTGCTCGGCTGCTGGAGCAGAGTTTGACTCGTCCACGGCCAGGCCGATAATGAGGGTTGATAAGGTGACATAGCAGCCCACGGATAATAGTCGCTCGTTTCCTCACTCGGGGCTTTCCGTCTGAATTATTTTAGCTCTCTGGTTGTCCTCACGGGACCCGGCTCCTGTGTTCCTGGTACAGAGGTTTCTGGCTGTGGACTCCTGCAGAGTGTGGTAGGTGACCCCTCACCACAGGTTGGCCGCGGTCTCTACCAGCTGACACTGCTGCTCCTTTGAATCGGTTGACCTTGACATTGCATATTGTGTTGCTCTGTGGATGTCAGGTTTACCGTTTGCAGCTGTCATAACTGATAATCATATGTTCTGAAGCTCTTTGTTCTGGCGGCCTGGTACTGAATGGTATTCTGTACGCCCTGTGTCGGATAACCTGGGTGGGCAGCAGTGTAGCATAGTGGTAAAGGAACAAGGCTCGTAACGGGAGGGTTGCTAGTTCGATTCCCCGCCGGGGCACTGCCATTGTACCCTTGGGCAAGGTACTTAGCCAACAATTACCTCAATAAATATCCAGCTGTATAAATGGATAACCTGTAACTATTGTAACCTATGTAAGCCACTCTGGATAAGAGCATCTGCTAAATGGCAATAATGTGATAACCTGACGCAAAATTGAGCTGTTTTGTAAAATCCTGCCAGTGGTAACATGCAGCATACAACAAAATGCAGTTCCACCAGTCAGTAAATCGTTGAAGTCGTGCGTAACCTTTGTTAGAGAGGCTCACAGCCTGTGCCATTCATCATGTTTAGAAAGGTTTCAGGGCTTCAGGGAGGAATGAGTCTGTTATCTGTGCTCTTCTCAGAGAACCTGGGAATGTGCTTAATGAGGTATTCCAGCAGTTTGTACTGATCCAAGTGATTCGTTTGTATACTGTATCCTGGCATACCCTGGCAGGTATATTTTATAGAAAATAATAATCGTCATGAGAACTTGTATTTTGAGAGAAAAGAATCTGTAATGATTGCTGGTAATGAGCTGTACTAAGCTGTGGGCTAATATTATGTCTCTGGCTGTGCCATTGTGCCCCTATGCTAAAGGGTGTCACTCTTTTGACTGCAGCGGCGGGGGAACCGTCCTCTTATAAAGGAAAGGATCTCTCATCCTGGCATTGAATCCCTTTGCTTTCCCTGCTTAGCCTTCACATCCCCCCACATTAGGATTCATCAGGGTTATTGTTGGATATCGACGGCTTTACCTGTTAGAACTTGTGGTGAACGTCAGTGAAGATCAGCCATTATTAAGGTTAATACCTCACAGTAGTTGGAGAGGTGAGGGCAGAATATTCTAAATGATGGGTCTGACCTGGGATTATTTCATTATTTTTATACTTTCATATTAAAAATGAGTTATATGCATTTTGGACATAGACCCTCCTGGGTGCATAAAGTGTTTTAACTAGCCTTAGCAAATGCTTACAAAGGCATGTCCACCAGACAGAAAACATGCCAGCTATCCTCTTAGTCTGGTTTTAAACACACTTATTGGTCGGAGGATATTTAAAAGGAGCACACATACATTCAAGGAAGCATGCATGGCAGTTCAAAGAACTGTAAACACATTTTTTATGGAGAGTATATTTTATTTTGCGGAATTGGAAGCATACCTAGTGGCCAGTTGAAAGCACAGCCCCATCGGACTGCATTAATAATACACGTGAGTTTAGGTCAGCGTGACCTCTGTTTCAGGATGTTGGCTGTCTTTTAATCATTTTGGAATTTTATCAAATTTGAATCCTTTCACTGTTCGTAATTTACTCAACAGGCTTCGCCAAGTGCACCTTTAAATGTGAGTATTTCACGTTTCAGATTTCAGATCAGATATCAGATTTACTGGTAGAGTGGCGGTATGGTGTTCGCAAACCCTGCGTTGTGAGCGTGTGGGTGGCTCCGCCCCCTCTCTCGCAGCCCTGTCTGTCTTGTCGGCTGGGCTGTAGCGAAGGCCGTCCCTCCACTGTGACCGGCCTGACAGCCTGGCGGGGTGCTGTGTCCGAGCAGCGTGACGCCTGTCACTCAGAGCAGCCCCCGGGGCTGTCAGAGCGGAGAGATCTCCACGCGCCCCCGCCCGTCACGCTCCCTCCGTCCCGCGGAGGGAGAGCAGAGAACAAGGCAGCTCTGTCGCCTGTTCCAGAACCCTGGCTCCTGCGGACCCCCGGGGGCCGGAGCCCGCATGATCCGTCTGCAGGAGGGGAGAGGAACAAACACCTCCCGAGTGGGCTGCGAGAATCGGCCTGCGTCTGGAATCGGAGGGTGCGGGACACCTCGGAATCAGCGGAGAGCTGTACGTCTGCTCCTGAATCGTCAAAAGCTGATGAGGATGAGTTCATATGAAGAAACTCAGCTGGGAGGGTTCTCCTGCACTTACAACCTGTACCTGGTTGTAGTTTTCGGTCCTGGTCATGTTTAACAGATCTGAGCATATCCAGCACTAGCGACTGAAGTTTAACAGGGTAGGGATGCAGGAGCATTCAGAACAGAGTAAAGACAAGGGCCTTTTACCCTTGATCATCAGATGGGCTACAGCGGTGCCAGAGATAGTGGTGAACATGACTGACTTTTCCTTTCCCACAGTTACATATTCAGTCATTTTCCTAGGGTTAGCACATTTCACTACAAAGCCGATGTTCCCAATGGATGGTAACTCTTCCTCCTTCCTTCTTTGCAGTAGGAAGCAGGCTGTGGAACAGCCCTGCATCCCAGATCCATTCCTCTCAACATGGCCCCAAATCATGTGATTGAGGTCGTTAATTGGAAAATTAATTTTTGTGGGGTCCTAGTGTAAAAGTAATATTTTGTTCTTTCGAAAGCGTTGAGATTTTCTGTCTAACATTACTTCCTGCAGTCCCTCAAATTCCAAACAGTGTTTGTCAGGATGGAAAAGATCAGTGTGAGGAAGCGCGTTTTTAAAAGGGTCGCGTTAAAAGCCACTTTCAGATCTGTGTCTGACTGCATCGCCCTTGTGAGCGCTGTGATCCCGGTGAGATTTCCTCGCCTCTGGCATCTCCATGGTTTCATGTTGCCGTTTGTTTGTTTGTTTTGAGGGTTTTTTTTTAATCACTCTTATTCAGTCACGCTGAAATGATGACAGCAGAACGTGTCCCCAAATGCACCTCCAAACAGCAGTCATTCCCCTCGTCTTCGAGTACGCACTGAAGTGATGTCGCGTGAAGTGCGGACTTGTTCACTTACACTTCCCTTTGAACACAGCCCGGATAAGGACAGGACTCCTCTCTCTGTTGTGAATGTTAGGGAGGTGTTGGAACGGAGACACAGAATAGGGGCGGGGCGGGGGGGGCAGGGGTGGCTGTATCCCAGCCCGCAGTCGTAGCTGACCCACAGTACACCCTCTGTGTCACATGCTAGCTTTGTCTCCCCAGCAGCAGTTGTAGGGACTGTTCATTTGGGACAGTAAATAGCAATAAAATGACTGCGCTCATTGTGCCAAGCCGGTCATGTGACCGGCCCCCACGGCGCTGAATGACTCTCCCGGCACGGCCCTCATCCCATTATGTTTTATTGGAGGGGCGACGGATGAAAGGGAGCCCAGCGCCCCCCCAGGGCTCCCCCCATGGAGAGCAAAGCCTGCTGGGAGTTCACTGACAGGGGGAAGCACATAGAGATGGCTACCTGGCATTGTCTTGCTGTTGGATGCAGACAGTCACGTCTCTCTCTCCCTCACCAAGGGTGAATATGGTGCATTTGTTCCTCAAATTAATTTCATCCAAGTACTAAAATAAAAAAAAAATCTAATTGCTTGTTTCCCCTCTGAATATTAACCTGTTTTTTTCTTAACAATGTGTAATGCTTCACTGATCTTGGACTGTGCTGACACATTATGACGTTTGAGCAGGCATCTCCTTTCCTGGGATTTTAGCTGTTAATCCGGTAGAACTGCTCACCTTGGTGTGGACATGGACGTTTTACACCGTATTAGCACTTTAAGGCAGTTCAGAAGGAGGCATTACTGTTAACTCCTCTGAAAGCTTTCGCGGTTCACAGCGAGTGTGGCGTGAGGAACTGAGGAATTCCAGGAAACGGAGCACATCTGAAGCAATTGTAATGAAAATGACTTGCTCTTGCCAACATATCTCTCCTGCTATCTGAGCTTTTTTTTATTTAGAAACCCCTATTTTTACAGTGAGTGATTGAAGTATAAGTTGGAAGTGTGTGTGTGCGTGCATGCGTGCATGTGTGTGTGAGAGAGAGACAGAGAAAGAAAGAAAGAAAATGCAGCATACATGAATGAGGGGTGAGTCACTCATGGTGCTAGTCTGAAGTGAGTTTGTTTGGAGGTGTGTCATATACCGAATCTAAAATTACCTTTTTGTTTGAAAAGATTTCTCTGGAATTGCGGTAGGGTGTAGAGATGTGATTAGAGTTGTTCTTAGAAGACCAGAAATGGAAGGCCTGTTTTGGGAGGTATTCCGTTGCCCAAGAGCTGCACCAGTACCAAAATATACTCAAATTACCTAGAGCAGGAAAGTTTGTTTTCAGAAACCAACAGGCAAGTGATGTGGAATTGCTTCACTATATTAAATTAAGAAAGTGCTCATTTAAACTAACATTCATGAGTTCTGGTTATTAAAATATTTGGCTTTGCACACACTGACGCTCTTGTAAACAGAGTGCATTCATTTCTTTCTTGATTTATTTTTCCAATTAAAGTGACAGCGGAATGTTAAACAGCAACTGTTTTTTTTAAGTAGTTCGCCCAATGTGAAACTCTTGCATCTTCATACCGAATTTATTGATCCGCCCATTCTGCGTGCCATGGCAAATGAAGTTTTTCATACATTGTAGAATTGCAGTGTAGACATGCATACATGTTTTTTTTTTCCCCCCACAAAGGTGCCATTTACAGAAGCCTTAGTCTAAACTTGCTGTCTTGGATTTACCACCCGTGCTAAGGCCTGGACCAGCATTTTGTCTCCCTGCAGAGGGTTGTGATGTGACTCTGGCTTTTTTTAGCTTTAAAATTGCCATGTAAGGTTCCACGGTGGTTTGGGAAATGGGTTTATGCAGTGGTAAAAAAAAACAAAAAAAAATGCTTCCTGTACATGCTAGTCATTACGCTTAATGATGTACACATAGGGAGTCTACACACAAAATGACCATGACATTTCACTGTGAGATCCAAGTAGGAGGATAGTTTTTCTATCATTTAGTGTTGAAAGTGTGATCTGGTTGGAAGGAGAGATAGAGCGTGAGGGAAAAGTTCTGTTCGTATCTTGTGTCTCAGTCTCAGTTTTTTTCTAACTTTCCATTTGAGATGCAAGGCCTTTAACCCAGAACCAAACCAAACATGTATTTTCACGAAAAACGGCAACGCGCTGATGCGCAAAACGCGGTTCGATTTCATGCGAGATCGCTGCATGTCTCAGGATTTTAACTTGTGTGATTGACCTCGCCGTGGTCCCCCGGCCATCATGTTATCAGGCTCAGAATCCTCCGCCCGTACCGAGCAGAGCCCTGCATGACACGCGAGACCGTGATGAGCGGGGGCTCTGGGCGCTTCACTTGGGCACATAGTGTCTTCCCTCCCTGTTTGATGTTCGTGACGGGGGAGTAGCTGTTCGCTCTCTCCTGCTTTACATCACTCTAAGCCTTGTACGCTCGAAATGACTGCGTCCACTCGGGGAGTTCCAGGAATAAAACGTAAAGGATCTGCAGGGCTTTCTGCTGATCCCTCGCATGGTAATACCAACCCAAGAGCCGAGCAAATCAAACCTCAAACCGATCAAAGGCCGCCGCTTAAGGACGGAAAACGATTAAGACCCTTTCATGTAATGCTGTGTAGGTAAGGTTTATCTCGGCGGATCGGTTTGAATTGCTTTGCAACCTGTTGTTTATGAAGCGGTGGGTATGGAGGTCTGCGTCCAGAGCAGGCCGGGTCCGCGCTGTCCGCGGAGCGGAGTGTGAAACGGCTTTCGCTGGCGCGCGGTTTGATGCTCATGTTTTATTGAAAGCACCGATGAATAATTAAGTGTTTTTCTTCCCCTGCAGGGCCTCTGTTTTTGCTGTGCACAAAGCAATGTGGAGCAAATAAAGATCCTGATACACTGAAACAAGAGGTAAGCACCGTCGCTGTAATTACCGCTCGCGCGACAGATGGGATGCCGCTCGCGCTGTGCCCGCCGCGGACGGACGGGGCTGCGTCACCGGGACCCGCCGTTAATCAGAGACCCACCACACAGCCAGCATCGTCACTCACTGGAGAGGAGTGATTTCGTACTCACATAAAACATCTGCAGTGTTTTTATACTGCCGCTAGTAAGGTTTTTTTTTTGCGCCACCAAATGAACGTCATAGTTAAGTGAACGTTCCTGCTCTGGGGCTGAATTTGTTTTTCCAAGACTTCAATAAGGCAGCGGCAGCCTTTGGAGGTGTGTGACGTCATGAGGAAGGCCAAAGGTGTTGGTCATGTGGTGCCTTAATGACGAGAGCGTCCTGAATTGATAACCTCAGGGTGAGAGGGAAGGACTTTGTGTGGGTGTCCCAGCGGTGATTGTCTGTAGTTATAAGGTAGGAGTGGAGTGTAGCTTTTCTCTTCACATTGTGGTGTGACTGTATTGGTCCTCTCTTTAGCTCTTTGTTGATACAGCATATATCTAACCCCCTCAGTGCCTAAGGCTACATCTCCCTTATCACCCATGACAGGACTAACTGGTTTCTTTGTAGTCACTGAAAACAATCAGACCTGTCTGTTCTTCTGTGCTTTTACCTGGACACACACACACACACAGGCTGCACACAAATACAAACCTATCATATAGAAGCATATATTGCACTCACAGAAATATGCTTGTTTTGACGCCCTCCAAACTGGATTCCAGTTTTTATTTTCTTATTTAATTTTAACCAACATGAGGTTCAAAATCCAAAGTCAATTGATGAATGGAGATTTTGAAATTGGCATCTTCCTAAGAAACGTGTATAGTACATACATTCACATCTTGGGTAGTTTATGCAAGTTTAGCTATTGGTAATCTGAAAGTTTAGTCATTTGGATGATGTCAGCTCTTGTTGACTCACACTCAGCTGGGGGGTGTCTCTGCATTGTTGGCAAGCATTTCCAACACTGCAAGAGGCCGACAAGCAGCGCAAACCTAAATGCAGATCGTCAGCCGTTTCACACTCAGGGTATGTGTCACATCCCGTCCACATGTGCGAATTGAGCAAAGATCGGTGCGCTGTACGCGACTCCAGACAGATGTAGGCGTGAAAGCTGAAAGAATGAGCACACAGCTCTTATTGGTCTCTGCAGGTTTCTTTCTTGACGGCTAGAATCCGTTGCTTTTGCTGGTCCCTCAAAAGGCACAACCCGCAGAGGAGTGCTTTCCTCGCCGGTCATGTCGGCTCTGTTTGCTTCTCTTTGTTGAGAAATACACTGAATAATGCAGGAGTCTAGCACAACACCACCATTACTGCATGTTCCCGTAAAACCCTGATTGAATTGTCCTTTTGTCATGCACTATACTTTTCGCTGTTGTTATTATTGATGAAGAACAGTGAAGCGAGTAGGCCCTCTCAGAAAGCCAGCTACCGACTTTTCAAAGCAGGGGAAAATGAACAAATGTGGAAATGAGCAAGTATGGAGATTTCAGTTTAGGTCACGTTTTTTCCCCTTTTGCAAGGACTTTCAGGGGTGAGCAAGCTAGTTGGCTAGCTGAAGTTGGCTATAGAGATTTAGGTCCATCACACAACTCACCTCCTAGTCCTGCTTGTGACCCAAGTGCAGTCCCTGTGAAGTGATGATATTATTCATGATAATACGTCATGGAAAGAGACTTCATCTACAGTAACAAAAGAGAAAGCAAAAACAAAGATTCCCGCTGCTTTGTGGTTATTCCCACAAATGAATGGTGTGAATTGTGCGCTTTTATAAACCCTTTGGTTTTTGTGTTTAGCTTTTATCTTTCCAGAAATGTACAGTCTCACAGATGGTAGATTTCATATCGGCTTTGTGAAACACAATGTTCTGTCGAAAGGAAACTTTCTTTCCCTTTCTTTTGCACAAAAACTGTTGCACAGTGGCCATCTTTAGTTTTTACCAATGAGGCCATTTGTTTTTGGACTGCTGCTTTCTTGTTCTCTGTTTTGGAAAATAGAAGTGGCCAGGGCATCCATACGAGGCCTGCCAGAGGGTCTGTGAAGTCCCCCTCTCCTCCTCAGAGCCGCTTCTGTGAGCAGACGGCAGTCCCATAGACAGAAAGGAGAGCAGTGTACGCCATGCTATAAATGGAAAGGATTTTTTTAGGGAATTCCACAACAGCATCGGAGTGGAAATCAGCCAGTGCACATGGGGGCTTCTTCTGGAAAAAAAAAAAAAAAGGAGCACAGCTGTGCTTTAGCCATTCATGTTGACCTTCTGTTGCACAGTAACGTCTTTAGCTGCTCTGGTGGGTTGTGTCACCGACAAGGTTTTGGCTCCAGCGACCAGAACGCAGAGTTTTACACGGGTGTTACCCGTTGGAAAGTTGAGATTTTGTTCTTTGTTGTTGGGGGCGAGGACAGAGTGGCGCTGAAAGAGGAAGTGCTGGGCTTGCGATGCCAGGTTAGTCATCCCATGTTGAAATGATTACGACCGCTCTTCTTCAGCGGGACCGCCTTCTGGAACACCAGACCACCGGCTCCTACGCATTCAGTGGAAGAGGTGTCTACTATCTGAAAGTGATTCATTCCTTCCCGTCAGCTCTCGAAAGCTGAGACCCCCCTCCCCCTCTGCCCCCGGCTTCCATGAGCTTCCTGGATACTTTTGTTCGTTATTAAATACAAATGCGCAGATTATGTTTACATTAGGAGGCTTGTACAGTTTATGGGTCGCTGCAGAAGATTAAGACATAATTCTCAGTGAAAACACTCCTGAGCACTGCTAATGTTCTCCTCATACTGGTGCAGCCCAGCGTCCACCTCCTCCCCACTTAGAATTGAGTACCAAAAAAATGTGTGATTCCCGATTCCCTTTTTCAATCGGAAGCTAAAACTCGGGCCTGTTGGGGCTCTGAAAGCACAGCGTTGTTTTCCGTCAGACGCAGAGCAGATCATAGCTGTGGGGTTCTCCCTTCCCCTCCGCTGGGATTAAGTGAAGGCTGTGGTAACCTATTTTAGCTGCAGTGCATTTTGTTGACACATCTGTTTGCATTTTGCGCCCGCACGCGCTCCGTCCTCCATGTTATTTTAATGAAGGAGTTCATTACAGAGCTGGAAGCTGCAAGGCTCCGAGACTCGCCCGGTACACCCCCGCCCCCACCCCCCCCCCCCCCCCCCCCCCCACCCAGCATCGCTTCCTCTTGACCTGCAGAAAGAGCCGAACAAGACTGCCCTGCTGCAGCGAAACCCGTCCGAATGATGGATGAGGAAGGTCTGTATTTACAAACAGTGCCCGGCCAAGCGGGCCAAAAAGCCTAGTGGCAGGATCTCTCTGCCCCTCTGCCAGCGCTTTGCAGGGCCTGCAGGTTCTGCCAGTTTGAGGGCCTCTCCAAGAGCACCCCCAGTGCCCCCCCCCCCTCGCCCCACTCCTCCTGTCACTGACGTCTGACAACTCTTCCATCTGCAGTGCCGCCCTGCTCCTGGGACACAGTTAGCAGAAGATAACGCGGAAGACAGCAAACGTCACTGAATAAAAGGAACCGACGCGCATTAGCTGGTGGGAAACATCAGATCGGGAAACATCAAAAGGACCCCGCGCCTTCAGTTTCAGGAGCCCCCCCCCAAAGACTCCCCGGCAACATGAAAAGTGCTCTCTCCACCTCAGGAGAGCCGGGGGTGTTAAATGAAGCCATTGATATCCAGCTTCATTAGGCCACGCTCGCAGACGCGGGGTTTTGAACCGTACAGCGGAAACTCCGGCGGGATCGGAGACGATGCCGTCAGATGAAGGGGTGACCTGCCACGATCAGCCGTGATCAGCCATGATCAGTGCAGGCTCGCTCTCCCCCGCCTGGGACCACAGGCGGCCCTTTGAAGGGAGGGATTGTGGGAAAGGGGCCTGCGGAGCTGCCGCTTTAATGAGGTTCTCCTCTCTCTCACCCACCTCTGCGACGCCTTCCTGACACCTTTAACTGCGCCGAACACCTTCCTGAGATTCACGCTCCGTGTTCGGCTGGAGAAGTGAGTGGCTGATCTGTGCTTTGCTGTTTTGCGGTTGTTTTGTCGTTGTTGTGATCAGGAAACCGCGTGAAGCAGGATGCGTAATGGGCCGGCCGACACCCTGCAGTTTAGGGTCTGTAGCATCCTGCTCAAATGCACAGCCTGCTCAGCGGTGCTGGCCTCCTTTTCTGAGAGGGGGGAGGGGCTAGAGGGCAGTTCTCTTTGCCGTGTGAATGTGTGAATGTGTGTGTGTGAGTGTGTGTGAGTGTGTGTGAGTGTGTGTGAGTGTGTGTGAGTGTGTGTGAGTGTGTGTGAGTGTGTGAGTGTGTGAGTGTGTGAGTGTGTGTGTGTGTGTGTGTGTGTGTGTGTGTGTGTGTGTGCGCGCGCGCACACGCACGCATGCATGCTCGGGGGCCCCCACCCAGCGATGAACCTTGCAGACGCAGAGAAACACAGCCCTGTTTAGGACTGGGGATATGGCAGACTTGGCAGTCCTTGCTGGCGCAGTCATTTACTGAATCAAAACAATCTGAGTAAAAATACTGAGGTGCAAAGTTCTGATGATGGATCTTCCACACAGACAAAGCTGGGCCGGAATTTGAGGGGTAAAGTACTGAGAGTCCATCATCTTGGCTCTGTACAGTCTTCCTACAGCCTACAGCAGGAATTTGGGAATTTATTTGACGGCTTCATTCAGGAAAGCTTCTTCTCTGTGGTGGTACTAAGCAGCTTGGTGCACTTGTTAGTGTATACGCTGTATATACATGACAGAGAAAGAGGTTGTTGTTGTTGTTAAAAAAAGTCTTATCAGAACTTGCTTCTTCGTTTAGGGCTCACAGTCTTCCACACTGCCACCCAGTGCTGAATAAAACGCGCTCATTACAGGAGCGTCACTCCGCGTTAATTTTATTGGCCCACGTGAAAAGGCCTTTCTTTCGCGGGCGTCTGAGTCCCGGACAATGGCAGCTGCCTGGCGTCTTTGTGCGGGGTAGACTTACTGCACACCCTGGTGAGGGGCCTGACAGGTATATTGTTCGAGGTATTCAACGTGGGCCTTAAACTGGCCCAGGCAGACTAATGACTTTACACATCGATGGACTTATTTTGAACTTGGGGAGGACGGTGACAATCGTTCCTTTCTTCCCACCTCGACACGCCGAACACCCCTGCGTGGCTCACTGATGGGTAGTAAATTAGCCTCTAATCTGCGCTCTGCTCGAAATGGCCGTCTGTCGTAGCGCCCCCAGGGGCCGGCGTGCTTACCCCCGATGGGGGCAGTAATTCCCCTGTAATATCGGAACAGAGGGATTACTGAGTCTTAAAGCATGACCTGATTCACAATCGTCATTGCTCTTTCATCTTGGAGTGAAGCACGCTTTTTTTTTTTCCTCTTAAAAATAAAAATACACTACACTGCAAAGCTGAATTTCCATCAGATCAGATTTGTGGCAGTAATAACAGCAAATGAAAGAAGAATGAGGAGTTGGTTTTTTTGTTTCCTTAAGACCAAATGTAGGCCACTTTTGTAAAAGAAGGCTTTTGGCTAAAGTAAGTTTGCACAAGAGTGTTCTCCACTGAAATGTGTGGCTGTTATCTGCACCTTAGACCTGAATGGAATATGAGGCACCAAAAAGGTTAACCTTTACTGGAGCAGCTATCTATATTAATTAATAAGCAAATTATCGCACGCTCTTAGTTGTCTTATTGTGGATTCTTAACCAGATTCAGCCCTCCAGTACTTCACCTCCCCCTCACTCTGCAGATTATATTTGCAAATCTCTTTGCTGCTCTTTTGTTATTATTTCTTAATTTGTCTTGATCAAAGTGCCAAAACGCAGACTCCAAATTGTCGACTGAGCTATGTAGACAGTCTGCCCTTTGTACTTTGTGTACATCTTAAATTTATTCAGAACACTCACATTCATTTTCAGCAAACATTTTAAGAAATGTCAACATTTCAATAAAATGTCAATGACTTAAATGGGTAGCTGTGTGTGCATTGAAAGGCTCATGTGTGGGGTGGACAGAGAACGAGATGTGGAATTGGGAGCTATACAGGGAGGCCACTCATGCATCCCTCATGCATTAGTGAGAGAGAAATGTCACCCGCTGACATCACAGCGTGGCACTGAGTTGGAAGGAAATGGAGGTTCCTGTGTGGTGCAGTCAGCTCTGTGCTTTGCAGTGTGCATATTGGGGAAACCGCAAGGTTAGGAACAACATCTCTGTCGGCAAATGACACAGCAAGAATGGTAAAGCATTATACTGAATGTCACTATGTAAAAAGAAGTTGTTACAGAACAAGTCCATTACCAATACTGAATAGTAAGGATGAATTCTGCATTGTAACACAGCAAAACTGGAGGCACACCCAAATGCCCCAGCCTTCAGGTGTCCTGTTTGATGTTGTTGATGGATTATGTCATTAGTGTCACACGTGTCTTCCTTAAATTAAGATATAAGGAGCAAAATCTGCATTGGTAGCTTGATTGAACCCCCTCGATTCAATATAGCCTGGTACCTTTGAACTGCCAATCAGACACAATCTCTCCCTAGTGTAATGGCTGATTACATCACCCTGTCTGAGCGGCCATAAAGTTGATGTACAGCGCACCTCTTCCGGCTCAGCAAGGAGACGCAGGGAATCAATCTCCTAAATGAGAGGCAGCTCATGGCCTCTAAAGCGTATGAGCGAGCTGAGTGCCTGTGCAGGGTACTGCCAGCACTAGAGGAGAGGCCCTTTGCAAAAATGGCACATTCTCGTTTTCGCCTCCTTTCGGGTGGTGTTGAAACCGCCCCACTGGGGCCCCTTCTCACACGGCGAAGGCTCAGCCTGGACGCCTTTTACTCACCACAGGCCGAAACCGCTGCTGGGCTCTGGGCGCGCGGCTCACTGCAGCGCCCGTTAGCATTAGCGCGCGGTGATTGACCTAATGACGAGTCGCGTGGGAACGGCCTGCTCGTGGTGGGCGGCTGGCGTATGCGAGTGTTGTGTCTGGCAGGAGGCCGCCCTCTGACCCAGGAAGCAGTTCCCACTCATCAGGGTTCCGGAACAGAAAGTTCCACTGCAGATGTTCTCTAGCAGATCTACCCCAGGGAATACCCAGAATTCCCCAGGTTTATGTGTCTATTTCAGAATGGAAACGAACCCTTTTGACTTATTTATCAGTGGTGTTGTTAGACAGTAGTCTGATAGCCCTTCTTTTTTTATAAATGCATGTTTAGTGAAGTATCTTTTGTGTTTAGGTTGCCATGGGTATATGGCTATTGCAGGCTTGGTAAATGAAATTATCTAGGTATCTGTAATGTGATGTGAAAATGGTGGAAACTTCAGTTGGAGCTCATAAAATACAAAATTAGGACAAGAAAGCAAAATGTATGTTTAACATTTGTAGATGTATTTGTGTTAGTTGATTCATTATTTTGCATTCTTCTTGATTCGGCTTACAGAAAGCATCGCTGTGAATCTCCACTTGTTGGATACAAAATACAGCAGTAATTAGGAAGCTGTACTTCTAAGCCTTTGTGTTTGGGTTGATTGCAATGATAAGCAAGTCTAATGTAAAATTTTATTCACTGGTAATTAGAGGAACAGAGACAGTAAGTAACCCAGCTTTTGCGTCACTGCATTGATTTCTCCATGATGAGTTTCACTCAGAATAGCGGTCTGGAGCCAGCAGTACAGTTTGGCCCATAGATCTTTGTTTAAAGAGTGGAGACAACAAAGTCCCCTTTGTAATTATATTATGTAAGCAACCTTTAATATAGTATCATGTGCGTTTCCTTTTAACATTGTTTTTGATCATGTCTCGGAGTTGAGGGCAAGCTTGTGCTTATGGCAGTGAGGTTCCTGATCTGAACATGTCTGAGATGGATCAGATATTGAGTCAGGCTTTTCTTTCTGGCCTATGCTGTGAACCAGCATGCCGTTTTTTTTTTATGTTCCAGCTCTGTTTCTGAAAACATGTCACATATGCCTGTTTGAAAAGGGTCCAAAAACCGGTCGTGTTCAAACCACACTGAAACTATTTTGTTCCGTTAAATAATGGATAACAAGGATCTGTGGTCCAGCTTTCCTCTCCGAGGGAGGAGGAATGTGGTCACGTGACCGCCGAGAGCAGCTGTCCGAAACGGCAGCTGCCGGAGCCTCCTCCCATAAACCTTCATTTCTGCGGAGATTTGCAGCTCTCTACGGCTGCTCCTCTCTCTCTCTTTCCGAGCACGCTCAGGTCTTCGTCTCCGTGTCTGTTAGTGGACATGGTGGGAGGGGGGGTCTCTCCACCTCCACCGAGGGGAGGGAAAGACGAAAGTGCAGGTGTGTGATTGACAGCGGTGGGGCCTTGTGCGGACATGCTGACAGAAAGGCATCATGGGATCAGTGATGGCACAGCGCATCAGCACATGGCGTTGCCCTCGGCCAATGAGACAGCACCGTGGCCGTTAACCGTAGAAGGAGGCGTGTCTAGGGGACACATTTCTGACGCAGTCCCGCTGTTGCCACAGAAGTAAGCTGTTTTAGATGAATTGCTTGCGTACATCTGGGTCTCCTTGTCTCTTGCCAGCATCCTTTTTTTTTTTTTTTTTACTCCTCTCCCTCCTATAAAGTAAACTGACTTTGCTTTTGGCTTCTTTCAGAATCGTTAAGTTAAACAGTATCGGAAGCTGGCGTCAGATAAATCAGATTCTTCGCTAGACAAATGGATATCACATGGACCTTTTAAATTTCCTCTCTTCAGTAGATTCAATTCCAGTGCCAGAGATATAGAAAGACTAGAAGGCATTAGCAGTAGGGCATACTTTTTTAAGGGACACAGAAAGGTAATTGATGAGAATGATTGATTATTGACAAACTACCAATAGATATATACTTATGTGCTATGTACATGTCCCATCTACTTTAAGCTTATTTGAAGGTGACATTGCTCTCTTTTTTAAAGAGGAAAAGCTGTCATTCAGTGACAGGAAGTTGTAAGAATGTAACGCACGTGGCATATTCCCTGGATATTGGGCTTTTTTCCACATAAGTAGCATCCACATTGTGTCTGATTTTGAGTCCTATGTAATGGAAAACATTATTCTAAATTACAGGCCTTTTTAGCTGGAGCTGCCAGAAGGCGGAAGTTGTGCTTATCGGTGAAAGCATCTCCGATAGGTCGCACAGGCTGTTGATCAGTGAAACAAGCTTCATACATACACTGCAGCATTACATGCTAGGGAACAGTGGCTTCAGTTTCGGGAAATCAAACTGCAGATCTCTCTCTTTTTTTTTTTCCTCCTGTGTGTGAATTAAGCTGTGCTGAGGTCAACCGGAGAGACCGATGTCTACGTTACAGCATTTGCAGGAACCAGTAGGTGTGCAGAAGAGGTGAAAACAGTGTGGTTTCTGCCACACATTCATCTGAAATGCCAATGCGTGCGAGGGTGGTGAAAGCACGTTTCATTTTTACTCGGTTGTGTCTAACCTTCGTTGTAGGACAGCTGGAAAAGATTTTATTTGTGTTTTTTTTCTGCCATGTCTAGTGGAAAAGATATTTGAATTACATATTTGTCCTTTGTGGGGAGACCCCTACTGATAGTCACATACTGCCGAGAGCAGACAGCTGTCACCTCTTCTCATAAAGCAGTTTGCCCTTTAGTCAGCTCTGTTGTGTCAGGATGGTGTTTCAATGGGAGCTTTGACTTTACAAAGAGTTCTTTAAGATTGACAAACAAATTCAAGGACAAAGCGGATAAATTTCTCACTGAGGAGAAACTTCTCTCCGAAATAAAAACAAAACTGAAAATCCAAAGCCGGAAAAGAAAAAAAATATCTTAACTTGTAAACACGCAAAGTTCTCCGGACAAATTAAAGTCCTTTGTGAAAACTGTCATATTGTAAAACCAGACAAACAAATGGAACATGTAGGTTATCTTACATTATTTACATGTAGCATTAGATGCAGTCCAGTAAAATTGGGCCAACTTCTCTTCCACTCTTGGCACCAGTTTTGGATGGCAGCTACTAGCTATTGTAAGTGCCGTGGTTGTGCTTAGTGTGACAATCAAATTTTCAGGCATCTGCACTGAAGCAAAAGTAATTAAAAACATTATTTTGTGCATAACAAAAGGTTTAGTTTGTTTCATCTGATGTCCATATGGGAGAGAGTATCTGGGTCAAACAAAAAGGGAACTTAAAGCTAGTGAATGCCATAACCCCGTGCCACAGCAGATTACCCTGAAGCCTCATGTGTTTATGGTAAACCAGCACATGGTCTCTGAGCTGTGGCGTTGGGTCTACCTCTCTGGTAAAGGAGGAGGCCTACGGACATGTAACTTTATTTAAGGGGACCCATTTTAGATTTCTTTCCTTAAAACCGTTAATTTTGATGTCTATGAATATAGCTCTTGTTTTCCAAGTTCTTCCATAGCTGTCTAAATGATTTGTCCTTGACAATGAAATAAGACATTATTACCCCAAATGCTTGAATTTAGCTGTCGTTTAAAGCGTGGTTTTAGTATCTGGTGAGTGCGGTGATTGAGTGATATAATTTCCTACCTTTTCGCATGTTTTATTGTGACACGTTGATTGATTGTAGCTGATGTCTGTTTCAGGAATCACTGCAGCAGCTTCAGTACAGTTGTGCAGACAAGAGCATGCTTTACACAGACAAAGTACAGGCTCGTCTGTAATTAATAAAACGGAGGCAGTTGCACACACTCTCACACTAGAATCGGTTTTCACGCTTTTGACATGAAAATGAAGCGTCAGAACTATGCGAGTGTGTCCTAAGTGTAATCCTGTCCTACGAAAAGGAAAGGAACCGCTCCGTCCAAGCTGGTTAGGGAAATACTGTAAGTTAATTTGGCCGCGGATACCCTCACGCGCGCAGGCCGCTGGGTGAGGTGTTAATGTTGGACATCCCAGCCTCTGCTGTAGCGTGGCCTTCTGCTTCCCTGGCCACCAGCACTGAGCTGCGCCTGTGTGTGGCATAGATAAACGAGCCCGTCCGTTGGGTTGGCGCTCGTCTTGCAGTGAGTCCAGCTGTAAAGCACCGGTCTCAGAAAAGAAAAACCGAACGCACTCAAAGCGTCGGCCCCTGTGCAGGGCTGCTCCAGGCTGCTGTGTGTCGGCCGTGCTCCTGCCAGCAGGCGCGACTGATCTGAGATCAGCGAAGTAAACGGGTAGACCGTGACCGTCCTTCAAACACGTGCGATCGTTAGAGGTGACGTGCGTGTTCGCTCCTCTGTCTGTGCTGATCGCCCCGAAATAAGAAAAGACTGCCACATCACAAGGTGGAAATGGTGACAGCCAACTTTCATTTCAGCTTAAGTTTCACAACTCGAATCGTGACTTCGTCATAGTAACGCACAGATGCCGTCAGAGAACGAAAGGCGAAACTTGCTGATGTTAGGGCTCGTTAAAGGAGGTATACATATAAACGGCTGGTTGTGCCTAACAAGAAGACTGTTCTAAGAGAACACATCGCACTTGCATTTCAGCCACAGTGCAGCCTCTTAAATCAAATAATCACCTGGACCTTGATTGTGTTGTTTCTCTTATGTTTTTTTTTTTTTTCTCCCAGCATGCACAGCGGCATAGCCTGCCAAACTGTGAGTAATGCACGGTGCAGTACAGTGGCCAGGCGGTCTGAGCACGTTCGGTGCAGACCGCGGCCGTTTCAGCCACACGGCTGTCACTCACACACTGTGATTGTCCTTGGGCGTTTACAGAACTCCAGCCCTGCTGGGAAGTGTACCTGGCCGGGCGGAATTCCGTAACCTGGCAACGAGGCTGAAGTGGCAGCCCTGGGTGTTATTTGGCGGTGGCTGGGTAGGGTACAGCACACGCTCGGAGCCAGAGACGTCTGCACGGGCCGCGGTGCTCACACCCGGCTCTCTGGGGCCCGCGTCCCCCCCCCTGCCCGGGGGCCGCCGCTCTGACACCGAGCCAGCTTGCACAGTGCCGATCGAGTGCTTCCTGTCTGCCGTGGAGGGGAATGCGGCCGGGACAAACTCATTGATCCGGCAGCGTGTTTGGCTTGCTGTCTCCATCGGTGCTCAGAATGTAAATATCAGTGCTTTAGCGGATCTCCATCTGTGTGTTTATCCGTCCTGCTTAAACTGGAGCTTTGCTTCTAAAGCAGTGCGCCACCAAAACAATCAGTTCTTCAGGCTATTTTTATTTATCTCAGCTGTGTGGGCTGCTCTCCATTGTCTTTGGCTGGATTAGCTGATTTGCAGTCTAATGGTGTCAGTACTTGTAAAAGGGCAGTTTACCTTACGCACATTTTTTTTTTGTTTTGTTTTTACTTGACTGAAGTAATATCCTGGAAGTATTTGGAGCAGTGATGGCATGTGTCAGACCAAGTGATGAGGCAGCCATAGCAGATCATCTTACTAATGTTTAGCTAATCTTAGACCCTGGAAGTACCTAGCTACTGCTGTAGCGATGTTGCCAAGTGAAACTTTTTTGTTGCTCTTGTACAGTTATGTAATTTTATGGAATATTTTAGGAAACTTTAAAAGGCAGATGCAGCATTCCATCAAGGCCTGCTTGCAAATTAAATTATTGTACCTAGCTAGCTAGGTAGTAGGCCTATATTTTTTTAGGTTTTTAGCTCATATTACAAGTAGATCAGTTATGATCAAGTCTGAGATTGCAAGTAGTGAGTCAGCTGGGTGCAAATAGTATGTTGCTATTTCCTGTAGATATTATCAGATGTTTCCACTATTTCTCCACTATTTTCTCCAGTATGTTGCAAATGACTCACTCTGTCTTGTAATAATACTATATTGTTAGTTTATAGTGTGCTATCTAGTTGTGATCTGCACATCGGAGGAGGTTAAATTAAAATAAGTTTGAATACAATGCAGTCACCCTTTAACCTAAATATGTATAGTGATGTTATTCACTTGGCATTAGTCATATATCTTCTGAACCTCCCACACAGCATAGGAACTTGATTGTTTAAAGATGTGTGCATTTGTTTAAATGTACTTTTTTTGGTAGTTGAGTTTTGGTCATTAGCGGCGCTGATGTTCTCCGTATGGAGGGAGCGGCGGAGCTGTCTGTGTCTGGTCTGTTTGGGAGCAGCGCCGCGCAGCACCGCTCACATCCCCCGCTGCCGAGGCTGTTATTCTCAGCAGAGCAGATGGAAACTTAGCGCAAAGAGGCCAGCGTGCGCGGCCTCACCACATCCGCCTCTCAGCCTTATAAAGGCGATGATCGCTGAGAGATAGCCACATCTCTGCTCGCTCTCTACCAAACCCGGGTGAAGAAGGTGGGGGGGGGTGTTGCAGCTGTGGAACCCAAATTTCCCCTCACCTACGAGAACACCGCCGACTGACGGGAACACACAGTGCCTGTGTCCGCGTCGCTCGGGGTGGTCCCAGCGCGGTTGGCTCCCCCTGCTCAAAAACTGAACATCGTTTTACCTTACATTACTGTCATTTTAGCAGGTGCTCTCATCCAGAGCAATTTACATAGGTTACAGTTTTACATGTTATCCATTTATACAGCTACATATTTACTGAGGCAATTCTGGGTTATGTACCTTGTACCTTAAGTACCTTAAATACAGCAGCAGCGCCCCTAGCGGGGAATGGAACCAGCAGCTTTTCAGCTATGAGCCCCTCTCCTTACCCCTATGCCACTTTGCCGGCCAGTAATAATATATGGTACTGTTACTTGAGCTATAAAAAGAAATAATAAGTTGTGACATGGGGAGGATTTGGGAAAAAAACCATGTTAATGCAGATTAACCTAGTTAATATCCCCTCACTCTATATCCTTTTCAGCTTAATGTGTCCTTAAAAAAAATGCTCGCCACAGGTTTCTGTGTGTTGTGTTAAACCCATTCACATCACATCCCAGTGGGAAATGAACAGGAGGTTCATCTGTGCTGGCAGATTTCTTCTGGCTGGTCACCAGTATCTTTCACAGATAAGCCAGTGCCAGTAAGATTAACCCATTTGCCTTTTTCTGGAGTATTTCCATGTCCATGAGCGTAAAGCTGGAGTCAGAAACGAGCTCCTTCACGCATGTTTTCCTGCGATGATAGCCATTGCGTGACTACCGGAACGAGATTACTGATTTTCAGAACTGGGCAGCCTACTGCTGAAGTCCTGTCACAGAAGTACAGCCGGCAGCCAGTCAGCCAGAGTACCACCTCCACTCTCACAAACCCCCTCCCTCCAGCCCTCCAGACACCATCCATCCATCTGTCTGTCTTTCAGTCTAGTACTTGCCCTGCCTGTCATTTCAACAGATAGTCATCACTGGTTTCTCTCTCTCTCTCTCTCTCTCTCTCTTTCTCTCATGGTCATTTTTTTCACCATATCTTTTTCACCATCATACACTTGCTGACTGAATGAAGTGTGAGGAATTATTTTTGGCCTTTTATTGAGAATGTGTTTCTTCAGGGTTCAGATTCAGATGCTGAGATTCAAAGTTCAGCTCAGATTCCTTTCCTGTAAGAACTGAATGCACAGAAGTGGAGACTCCAATCCAGAATAGCTCATTATAGGGTTGAGAGTCATTCTGCGTGCGTGTTTGTTTGTGTAAGCATATGTCTAAGTGTAGTATCTGTGTGTGTCTGTGTGTGTGTGTGTCTGTGTGTGTGTGTGTATGTGTGTGTGTGTGTGTGTGTGTGTCTGTCTGTGTGTGTGTGTGTCTGTCTATGCTTGTATCTATGTATATCTGTGTGTGTGTGTGCGTGCGTGCGCATTTGTGTGTGTGAGTGTGTGTGTGTGTGCGTGTGTGTCTCTGTCCCTCTACCCCATGTTTCCTCGTCCATGTTTAGCTCGACCTCGAGGCCCCGCCCTCTTTGTCTTACCTTGGTGTAGAGAAAGGAAGTGGAGAAATTCCGGCGGCACGCAGAAACAATGGCGCACATCCCTGCGCCGTTTCCTGTGACCGGCGCATTCGACCCTCTCTGCAGTCCCTCGGGTTTGATAGAGAGCGCTCACTCAGGGACACGGCGGCCTGTCACCCTGCATCCCACAGGCCTGATGCAGAACGCGCTAACGGGCGGGGCGTGTTGGGGACACAGAGCTCCGTGGTAACGGAGTGGAATGACTGACAGGCAGTTCATTATGACATCACAATGAGAGTGCACATGCACCAGGCTGCAGTTGCCTGCATTACGGGGCTTATGGGCCCATATACTGAGCAGTACTCCAGCCACGGTTACTGTAACATATGGAGTAAACTGTTGTATAGCGGCAGTGTAGCATAGTGCCAAGAAGCAGGGCTCGTAACTGAAAGGTTGCTGGTTCACTTCCCCACTGGGGCACTGCCATTGTATCCTTGGGCAAGGTACTTAACACACAGTTACCTTGGTAAACTAAATACCCAGCTGTATAAATGGATAACAAGAAAAAATTTAACCTATGTAAGTCGCTCTGGGTAAGAGAGTCTGGTAAATGACAGTACTGTAATGCATTATATTACATTATGTACATGCAGTGTAATATAATGCATTACATAACTGTCATTTACCAGACTCATACTATACAATATATGGAGTAGCCTGTTTACTGTAAGGCCTGGCCTCTTTAAAGTCAGACATGGATTTACTTAAGTTATAACAGTGCTCTGTTCATTCTTTTAGTACCTTCCAGGTAGATGGGTGTTTTGGAGGGTGTTATGTAGAGTCTTTCCCTGCCTGGTTTCATTAACACAGAGAGCTGTGTGCCAGTGTGCCAATGTTGCAGTGTCCTTCGTTGGTCATTCAGACACGTTTCCCATAGCTAATTCACCCCCCCGCTCCTTCTCCTTCCCTAATGAGGCAGATGCTCACAGTCAGTTTTGTCGGATTTTCTCAGAGATTTTTATTTAAGGAAGGCAAATGGAGTCCGAGCCGTTCCCCGAAATTCTGATTTGGAATTATATCGATATTAGATTATGCACGGTCCACTGTGTGCCGGGGTCTGAATGAACCAGTGATGGTGAATGGCCGTACCCAATTATAGATAAGATGGTTGAAGGGAGGGCGTTAAATCATTAATCGCTGTAATTTTCTGTGCATTGTGACAGCAGTATTTTCTGTGACCCGGGGCTTGAATTTAAACGCGTTTTTGGGCAGATGGGAGTTCATTGTGGCCCCCAGTGTAATAAATATTTAAATGCGTGGAGCAGTGTTGATTTGTGTGGTGTCTGACCTGTGTGCTGTCCGGAGGGGGTTTGAGCGCTCGGGTTGAGAGGTCAGGCCCCGGTCACTGCTGTTTGGTGAATGCAAGGTCACACGTTTTCGGTTTTGCTCAGGACTGAGGGGTGTGCCGCTGTGGCCTTCTTTATCCTGAAGCGTGGGTGGAGCGGTGCCTTTTTGAAACCTGCCGTCTCTGTGCAGTCATCTCTTTTCTGACTGACACAAATGTTTGTCCCAGATTGGATGTGTATATTTGTGGGGGTGTGTGTGCGTGTGTGTGTGTGCGTGTGTGTGTGTGCGTGTGTGTGTGTGCGTGTGTGTGTGCGCGTGTGTGTGTGCGCGTGTGTGTGTGCGCGTGTGTGTGTGTGTGTGCGTGTGTGTGTGTGTGTATTTGTGTGTGCGTGCGTGCGTGTGTGTGTGTGTGTGTGTGAGAGGGAGAGAGTGTGTGAGTGTGTGAGCGAGTGTCTGTGTGTGTGTGTGTGTGTGTGTGTGCAGGTAGGTTGATATCAGTGGAGTAATTGAATATTTTCACATATATAGCACAGCACCAGGTGTGGAGTGTATAGATAGATCAGCAGTACTCAGGAGCTGTGAAGGCAAAGTTGTGAAGGTTGACAAGCACACACACACATACACACATACACATATGCACACACATACACACACACTCTCACCCCACATACACACACCCACACTCTCTCACCCCCCCACACATCTGCTTTATCAGTCCTCCTCCGCTCTTCGACTGCGCACTCTCTCTCTGGGACAGGCGAACGCCGCGGTCGTTGACGTTGAGCTCCTGTGACATATTGGTGCCGCGGCAGGCCCTGCCTCCCTGCGCGGAGCGAGAGGAGAGCCCTTCCTGCCAAGGTCACAGAGGTCACCCCGCGCCGCGCGCCGTGTCCGGCCTGCCGGAGCCATGTCACGGAGCACGTTTTCAGCGGGAGCCTTTCCAGGGCTCGCAGCACACCCAGGGAAACAGAGAGCGCTATCAGTGCTGTGGCCGCACCCAGGCCTGACCTGAAGGGCCATGAGCAGGAGAGAGGAGTGAACAGCAGCACAGAAACACTAAGTGGTCTGATGGAAATAGAGAGGGCTGTTAGTGTCTGGACAGCACCCAGCTCTTCCTGGCTGCCAGGAGGAGCAGTAGCCTGAGCCTTGAGCAGGAATGAGCAGCAGGTAGCGGCAGATAGACGCTGAGCGCTCAGCGTGGGAGGAGAGGTGTGGGTGACAGTGATCCTGTACCGAGGGCCTCTCCCCCTGTCCGCGGGGAGGAGCGTGAGAGGGGGCGAGAGGATTCGTTACACCGAACGGGACGGTCCCTGCCTGATTTTTAATTAAAGAGCCCCCAGCCTCCTCCACGCACCCTCCTCGTGGGAACGCATCTCACACAGACCCACGAGCATGCTAATTGAGAGCAGATACAGAGCCAGGAGAAGGGGCGTGGCCTTCTCAGGCCGCCCTTTCAGATGACTGCAGGTCTCTGTCAGAGCGACGGTTAACGAAGGAAGCCGTTTGGACTCTCCCACAGATTGTCCATCGGCTCTGTGTCGTGCTGCGGTAATGAACCCCAAGCATCCAGCTTAGGGCACATGATCTGAGAGCGCATTATTATGAGATTTGGACCCTAAGAATCCAGCTCATGGTTCTCAAACGAAGAGCACATTATTATGAGATTTGAACCCTAAGCATCCAGCTCATGGCTTGAGATCTGAGGCAGCGTTATTATGAGATTTGAATGGGGTACAATACCACATTTCTTCCTCATTTTTCCCCCCCGGCCGCTGCTGTGTTCCTCTCGTCTCCCGGCTTCCGACAGAGATTGAAACTAATCCACCGCTTCACGCTGACTCTCAAAAGGAGAGGAAGCACCGCATGTTTCCTTTTATGCTTTTTTTTTTCTTGTTTTGATTTTTGTTTTGGGTTGTTTTTTTTAGCTTCTCTTTTTGGCGAGGGATGTCCCTCTGAAAGCACGGGGTGGGCGCTCTGTTTGTGGGGGCGAGGGGAGGGGGAGGGGCGAACCCTCCTTGCCTTTGGGCCGGCGCGGCGGTGGGGAGGTTTTGGGGCATTGTGCCGGGCGACCCCCGCGACCCCGCGGCGCCGGGCCAGCTCTGGCAGCACAGGCGCTCCTCTGAGAGAGAGGCGGCCGGAGCAGGTCATTCCGGAAGAACCGCTGACTCCCGCAACCTCCGGGCCTGTAATGAATAAAATTAAACCAGGCCATTTAGGAGGAGGGGGAGGTGGGGGGAGTGGGGGGTGTGACGGGGAACGGATAAGCTGAGCTCTCAGATTTCAGAATGCATATCGGTGTGTCAGATCTAAACGGAGCTAATTGTACACCTATCCGTCAGAATGTTGCCCCTGTTATTTTGTTAAATCCCAGGTTTGCCTTACAGCTGTAATAGTGATTCCCCCAGTAGTGCATACACGCACACAAGGATAGACAAAGCCCCCTCTACACAGACACAGACACACACGCAGTCACACACAGTCACACACACACATACACACACACACACCTTTGATACCGGCAGACAGATATAGAGCTCCCAGGGAGCTGGATACTGCTCTAACTGCTTTCTCTCCTCTTGTATTGTGGTGGTTTTCCCTGCCCGGTTTGTTTTCGGCAGAGGCAGGCAGGCGTGGGGTTTGGGCATTGTAAGGCTCTCTGTTACAGCGGCACAGAGCAGCCTGTGACCATGTGACTGAGTCTCCCAGGACAGACTCCCAGCATGCAGTGCAGGAGCTGATCGTTATCCCGCTCCGATTCAGGCTGACGCACATCAGCTCTTTTCATTCTGCTGAGCGTGATCACAGACAGGCGTGGCACCCCCCCCCCAAACTCATCTGCCTCATTCGCCCTCTTCTTCATATACTGACTCTGCTTCTTTCACCATCCTGCTTTTTCCTCCTGCTGTGTCTCTTATTACTCTCCATCTTTACTCTCCTTCTCCTCCATCTCTCCTCTCTCTGTCAGTATCCCTCCCTCTCTCTTTCACTCTCTCATCTCTTCTCCCTCCCCCTCTCCTTCTCCTTCTCCCTCTGCCTCTCTCTCTCTCCCTCTCCCTCTCTCACACGCTCTCTCTCTCTCTCTCCCCCTCTCTTTCTCTCTCTCTCTCTCCCTCCCTTTCTCTCCCTCTTTCTCCCCCCCCCCCCCCCCCCCCCCCCCCCCCCCCCCCCCCCCCCACCTGGAGAAGAGAATCTTCCGTGTTGCACAGCACTTCCGGGCAGGACAGCTCCCACAGGGACCACCCCCTCCCCGAAGGGAACATCTGGTCGTCCCGTCTGCCTCACCTGTAGTCGGAACCCGGAAGAGAGGCGGGGTGCTGCGCTCAGCATCTGTCCCCCGCCCTGAGCGCTCGGCCCCCAGGCAGAACCGGCGGCCATCTTACCCGTCTCTCTCTCCCTGATGCAGACGCTGTCCTGGCCCGCTCTGAGAGGGCCTCCCTGGGAGGGAGGGGAAGAGGCCCCCCGGGCCCTGAGGGCCACACAGCTCCCGCTAATGAGCGCCAACCCCGCGACCTCACCATGAAATATAGATGTGCTCAAGATGTTTTTCCCCCATTCATAACGGCTGGGCCCAGCATGGTGGCATACCTTCAGCTCTGAGCCCCCGTCCCATGAAGAATCTAGCCCAGTCTGCACGTGTGCGTGTTCCACCGTTGGGGGAGTTGGTTCGCCCCCCCCCCCCCCCTCCCCCCGGCTTTGTCTCAGTAAATGGTCGCAGTGCAATGCTTTGAGGTGACAAGTCATTTTGCCAAGCTGCGCGTTTTTTCGGCGCGTTATCACCGTCGGCTGTGAGACGCATTCAGCAGTTCCTCTCCATTGTTTAATCTCTCAGAAATGTGTCACAGAGGACTGGAAACTCCCTTGTATCTAATGCTATCAGATTGCTAATGATTCTCAAGATAAAAATACGCTCAGTGTCATTAGTCATAATAGCTAGTCATGGTAATGGTTTTAAATGTCTTCCTCTGCCGACTTTGAATCATTGAAACATTTAAATTCCCCAGAGTTGCAATAAAAAAAGAAGCTCTTTATCCGTGCCACCCTGCCCAGCTTTGTCCTGGTGTGACAGGTGCTCTCTGTGTCCGAGAGGCCGCCTCCTCTCCCTGCGGGGCCCGTTCACGGACCGCCTGACCGCCGGCTCCGCCGAAATCCACTGGGAAACACGTGGGTTTGCGGCTCTGTGGAAGTACGCCGTGGTCACAGGAAGGAGCGTGACCGTCAGCGCTCTGGTGCCGGAACGTTCCGCTGCGGGCGGAATCCTCGCGCTACTCGCGGTTGCACTTTCCGTTTCTGGGTCGCAGTGTAGTGTAGCAGTAAAGGAGCGAAAGTTGCCAGTTTGATTCCCTGCTGAGGCACTCCCGTTGTACCGTTGGGCAAGGCACTTAACCCGCAGCTGTCTGAGTAAATATTTGGCTGTGTAAATGGGTGAAATTGTGGCATACGTGTAAGTAGGTTGCTCTGGAGAAGAGCGTCTGTTAAATGACAGTAATGTACTGTAATGAAATGAAAAGCAGGGAATAATTTGTTCTGAAAGGAGAGGTGGATAAAGAGATGACAGGCCTTGCATGTGAACAGCTTAAAGGGAAGAATTAAGGAATGCCACCCCTTCTGTCTGTCTGACAGGGTCGTGCGCTAGCCCCTGGGGGGTGTGATGCAGAGCGTACCTGTGCCAGCTGCTGTTCCCCTGGCCAGGACGCTGCGATCCCCCCTTCGCTCCCCCTCCAGACGGGGGCTTAGCGCTGAGGCAGTCTGCAGCACTCGCTGGCCGCTCGCAGACCGAGATCGCTCCCACGTCCACCGCGAAGCGCACATTCAAACCTCTCAGGGCGCCCAGGAAAAGATGTGCTTTTTCAGATCAATAATGCTTCCCCTCCAAAGCCCTTCTCTGGCACTTGTTACAAGTCGCAAGCTGTGTTTCGGAGAGGAGATTATGCCAGCTGAAGTATTTTAGCCGCAGTTCAAGTCAGGATTCCCCGGGATTCTGGCTGTAAGTCTGGAGCGTATTACAAATACCATTAACCTTGCTCTGATCCTGCCCCGCTGCCATTTCCTGACCTCTGACCCCTGACTTAATTCACGCCAGCTTCCGCAGCGGAGCACTGGTAACGCATTGCAGCGTGGGCAGCCCGTCCCCAGAGCGGTTTGCCCTGCATTCGGTGGCATTCTGTGTCGTTTCGCGAGACAGAGGGGCGTTTTTTCGACTGCAGTTTGCGGGCATCAGCTCACCAGCCAGAGGCCCCGTTCTCCGCTCAAGCTTTCCGCCAGCTCCACACTCCCACCCACACAGCCAACAAAGAGCCCCGTGCACACCCGGGGGGTGGGGGGGGGGGGGGGCTCTCCAATCAGCAGGCACAACTCAAATGACAAACACAAACAGGTTTGTTCCACCCAACCCCCCCCCCCCCCCTCCCCTAAAATTGTGTTTGGAGAAGGTGCCACGTCACCCAGAGGCATGCTGGAGGGGTGAATCAGAGCCCTCTCCATCACAGCAAGCGCACGCGGTGGGCGCGCGAGTTCCAGGGCTCTGCAGCCTCTCGCGTTCTCAGTCTGTGTCTGAAGCGGTAGCGTGGTGTAGCGGGAGGGAGAGGGGTTGGTAACCAAAAGGTTGCTGGTTCGATCCCCCACTGTGGCACTGCTGCCGTACCCTTGGGCAAAGTACTTAACACACAGTTGCTTCAGTAAATATCCAGCTGTGTAAATGGATAAAAATGAATAACGTGAAAACTGTCAACTGTGTAAGCCACTCTGGATAAGAGCATCTGCTCAATGACAATAATAAAGCAATGTAATGTGTAATGGCAGTGCTCCACTCCGCTGCCTAGGCCAGTGAGATGGGACGGCAGTAGAGCGTAGAGCGTTGGTCTGCCCGGCCTCCGTGTGCTCCGGCGGGTCGCCCCTAAACCAGCTGCCTTGGAGCGCAGCGTTTGGCTGTCAGAGCACATTTGCATGCGGATATCAGCCAATGCTTATTTGTGTTTTGAGTGTCTGTTGTTGCTCTCCTTGGGTCTGTGGGTCCGCGGGTGCGGGGGTGCGGGGGTGCGGGGGTGGGGTCGGGGGGTGATGTCAGAGGGCAGGCTCGGCCCACGCGGGTGGCCATTGTGTGCCGGTCCGTCGGGGGCCGCTCCGCTGACGATCAGAGAAGCGGGCTCTTCCTGTTCCGTGCTGTTTTTCCCGGCAGGCAGGGAGGAGGGCAGCTCGTCCGGGGCCGGATTCCCCCTCCCCGCGTGCGCCCTCAGTGTTAGCGCTTCCGGCCTCCCTCAGAGCGGAGCTGGGAGAGTGTGAACGAGGGAGAAAAGAGCTGCCAGTGACATATTCACAATGTGACACCCGTGATTCCAGCCCGGTCCTCCCTGGAACCGGAGGATTTACGGTCTGCTGATCTCTGCTGGCACGCTGCAGTCGGCCCTGCTTGTCATTTCTCATTTGTTGTTTGTTCCGCGTAATGGCAGTTAGATTTTATTATTTTCCCAATGCTCAGAAACACTAACACTGCACAGCACGTCAGGCTGTGGCTAATGACTGCAGATGCTCACGCTGACAGCTTTACCGCTCAGAGAGCCCCCATTTACCCCCGAACGAGACGAGCTCTCTGTTAAACAGGCACAGTGAAGGTGACGTCACTGCGTACCGAATATCAATGCTGCTTAAGGTTAATGATGTCACATTAACGCGCTGAAACCGTGACGCGAACCGGGTGGGTGCCGAGGGGGCACAGAAAAAGCGACCGCGTCCGAGAGAGAGCGCGGTGACGGTGATAAGCCTCAGATCCATCGTCCAATGGGAACGGGGCGGTCCCCGTTTTAAAAGCCCCCCGGTGGTGCCGACACGTGGCCACTGCATGCAGGAGGGACAATGCTGCGGGGGTGGGGGGTAGCGGGGTGTGATCATGGAATAATCGATGAGTGAGTACGGGAGTCTTTGATCCTCTTATTGAGTCAGCAGCCTTCTGTGAGGTCACAGTGTGGGAAAACGTTCCGTTTTTTTAACCTCTGTTCATAATTCAGAAACACTGAGTGAGTGAGTCATCCACAGTCAACCACACACTGCAGGCCCATAGTCCTGTGTTATTTCAGAGAGCAAAGGACTGTGGAAGCAGAAACGCACACAGTCACTCACACACTCACACTCACACTCACTCACACTCTCTTGCTCACACACACACTCACACACTTACACACACGTACACACACACACACACACTCACTCACTCACTCACTCGTACCAGTGACCTGTGCTGGCTTTCGGTTTGGTCTTTTCCTATTAAGATAATTGCCTTCGTTCTCCTCTCGTGGAGAAGATCTGCTGTCATCTGCATGGAATTAGCAGCCTGCTCCAAACGATGATCTAATATTCTGTTTAATATTAACGCACAATACGAGCACAGACTTATCAGATTAAATGTCAGTGACAAAAT
Source organism: Megalops cyprinoides (assembly GCF_013368585.1). Taxonomy (NCBI): domain Eukaryota; kingdom Metazoa; phylum Chordata; class Actinopteri; order Elopiformes; family Megalopidae; genus Megalops; species Megalops cyprinoides. The sequence continues at coordinate 4,808,250 of NC_050599.1, forward strand.
ATCATCAGTGTGACACCACAAAGATAAGCTAATAAAATCACTTGCGAAGAGAGATCAACCCTCTGCTTTTAACATGTTCAGTGTGTTGAAAGTGGAAAATAACAAAAAACTGTCTCTGTGACAGTGTAATCTGTGATTTGTTCTACGGTCTTCTCCCCACCTCACTCTTTCTTTCTCTCGTTCTCTCCGTCTCTCCCTGCAGAATTTAGATAATGGGCTGTGTGCAATGCAAGGATAAGGAGGCCACCAAACTGACAGACGACAGGGACACAAGCGTCTCTCAGAGCGCGGGGTACCACTATGGGGCCGAGCCCACGCCGCAGCACTACCCCAGCTTCGGAGTCACCGCCATCCCCAACTTCAACAACTTCCACGCCCCCGGCGGCCAGGGCATGACCGTGTTCGGGGGGGTCAACTCCTCCTCCCACACCGGGACGCTGCGATCCCGCGGCGGGACGGGTAAGGGTGGCCTCTTTCTTCTGTCTTCCCCGCGTGCGCGGTGACAAGAGCTCAAGCGCATGGAGTGAGCCGGTCTGTTGATGCGTCCGGCCTTTTTACCCCCGTCTCTTTCTTCGCCCGATTCAGCTCCGATGCAGTCACCGAAGAGTAAGCGGCCCGATTCGCTGTCTGTCACTGACGGTGCTGAGCATCTGTCGCTTTCTATCGATAAGGGGCTGATCGCACGCAAGCAGAGAAAGGATCGTTCCCTAGCCAAAAGTCGATCTCTGACGGTGGCCATGGATGGTTCTTGCTAGTAAGAACGTCCATGGCCAGGACGAATAAAACCAACACTTTCTGGCATCTGTTTAAGCAGGTCTTAGCCCAGCTGACCTTTCTGACCTCTGACCTCTGACCTCTGCGACCCCGGCAGCGGGGCCTGTCATGCTCTCAGGGCCCGCGGCCAAGGTCGGCGTCTCCGCCAGCTTTACAGCGCTGACGCGCGGAGCTGTGTTATCATTCCGCACGACTCCCGCTGAACACGGGGATGAGTTCTGCCCCAAAAAACATCCAGACCCGCGCTGCCGTGGGACGCTGGGTGGAACATTCAGTACAGCTGTCCCGTCCTCATCCCTCTGAATCATCTGTCTGGCTCCCGGTGTGGCTCTGGGCCCCGGTCCAGTGTGCAGTTGCGGGTTTGTCCGGCAGAGCGGAAGAGCCAGGAACGCTGTCAGGACTGAAGTCTTCAGTGCAGAGAGGACGTGTGCCCGCGTCCCTCTCTGTGTGGTTGCCGAGCAGCGTTATGACATCAGAGGTCACCGGGGTCATCTTGAGAAACCGCCGTTTTCATCCCACCACTGACCCGCAGTAGAAAATGAAAAATGCAGTAGCAATTAGTTGCCCACAAGCAAAAAAAAACACATTTTAAAATTCAGATATGTGTGCTTATCAGATTGTTGAGCGACACTGTTTAAACGAACTGGACCTTTGTGGGATTCTGTAGAGTGTGGGGTGAGAACTCCTTGGTTCCCCTGAGCCGAGCCTGACAGTACCAGCCCAGCCAACTCAACAGTTTGACGCCATGTTGGAGGAGCCTCAGAGAGGAGTAATGAGTTTCTGCGCTCAGAGCATAGACTGAATTTCCACACTGAGACAGAGATGAGCTGCTTTCAGCCCAGGAGGAAACGCTGTTCCCTGTCACGCTTTGTGTCTCTACCTCTCTCCCTCTCCCTTTCTCTCTGTCTCTCTCCCTCTCCCTCTCCCTATCTCTCCCTTTCTCCCTGTCTCTCTGTCTCTCTCCCTCTCCCTATCTCTCCCTTTCTCTGTCTCTCTCCCTCTCCCTTTCTCCCTTTCTCTCTGTCTCTCTCCCTCTCCCTCTCCCTCTCCCTTTCCCTTTCCCTCTCCTCTCTCCATATCTCTACCTTTCTCTCTGGGGGGGGGGTGAGAGAGGGAAGCGTCGGGCCCCCGAGTCAGAGGCCCCCCCAGCTGTGCATGCTGTTGTATGAACCCTGTGTAGGAGGCCAGGAGGTTTTTTTTGTTTTCTTTTCTGTTTTTTTTTTTTTGGGGGGGGGGGGGGATGACAGGGGGAGCCACCTCAGCACCTCCATCAGCAGCCCCCCAATCAGTGAACCTGGATACACTTCCTCAAGGACTGTTTGGCCTTCCATGTTTTTCTTTTTCCTTTTTCTTTTTTTGGAAAGAATAAAAAAAACAGTGGCACGTGCGTTGTTATTTTTTCCCAGCCGGATGAACTGAAGCCAGCGGGAGTGATATGTCTGCATGTTCTGGTGAAAGACGCCTCGTGCTAAGCTTCCATTTCAGCAGTTCAGGCTGCGGTCAGGAAAGTGCAGCGTCTTGCATAAAATCTCAACAGTCATTGGCTCTCCACAAAACTACCAGCTACTTTTATTTCTATTTTTTTTTTTCCCTTCCGGGAGAGAGAGAGAGCTCAGAGTGAACTGTCAGTGCATGCAGGGAGTAATCTGACTGGAAGGCTGATTTGGGCCTAATCGTGTGGGTGCTGACGGCTGCTCTTTCCCCCGTCCCTGTCCCCTGGCCCCCGCAGGAGTGACGCTCTTCGTGGCGCTCTACGATTACGAGGCCCGGACGGAGGATGACCTCAGCTTCAGGAAAGGAGAGAAGTTCCAGATCCTCAACAGCACGTGAGTGTGATTGCGCCAGGGGCCTGGCACTCGGCAGGAAACCAGCATCATACAGGCCACGGTTTCCTGATGATCCTGCTGCTGTTTTGTGACATATCAGCGCGCCACCAAACATTATAGAATGCAATAAAAATGAGCAAATTCATATAGCAGTTTGTCAGCAGTCCAGTGTTTTGGATTTCTGTGTGTTGTGGTATTGTGACAGATGGACAGTTTGTTTTTAGTAGTATGCACTGCTCCTCTAACACTGGTACTCTTCTACCTGTGGTGTAGTACGATTGATTCTTTTCCCCGGTGGCGCTGTAGGATTGGTTGTTTTCCCCAGAGGTGCAATAGGATTGGCACTCAGTTCAGTCAGATCTCCAATAGGGCTAGTGCTCTCTGCTCTTCTCACAGCCTGTGAACCTAGCTGTCGTTGAGGCTGTGTGCTGGGTGAATTCCTTCATGTTGAGTGGTGTTTGTGTGGTGATGGTTATCTGTCCCACATATGGTTTAGCTTCCATGTAGTCTCTCTCTGCGTCTCTCCCTCTCTCTCTCTCTCTCTCTCTCTCTCTCCCCCTCTCCCTCTCTCACATACAGTGCTGTTCTGTACAGTTCTGTGTTATCGGCTCTGATGAGACCTCCGCCTTACTCTGTGACAGGAAGTGCCGCGGCAGCATTTCCTGTACCTGCCACCGTCTCGGGTTCTGTTGCCCTCTGTCAGCCGGCCCCGCCAACCTCTGCTCTAAATTAAGAGTCTGCGGACGACTGAGGGCCTGCAGATCACTCCGGAGCACTCCCCTCAGAAAGCACCTTCAGACGGAGCGCCCATAGGCAGGAGAATTGGGCTGAAATAGGAGAGCCTCCTGCCTCTGCACTTTCCTCTCCACCTGCTGTGTTGTTTCTCTGAATGGAAGAGCAGCGCTGTCAGTGTTCCATCCCAGAATGTTCCCGCACTGCATGCTGGGGGGATGAGGCGTTTGTTGGAGCAGAGGCGGGCGGGTTATAAACCTCCTGCCCTGTACCCAGGCCCCTTGGCTCTCAGCTGCAGCCTGGAGCCCGGAGCCTGCGGCCTGGAGCCCTCCTCTGCCAGCTCCAGCCCCATAGCCCTGCAGAACGCTGTGGGCAGGAAGCTGAACAGGCAGGTGGAAGTCCTCCTCCTTCCAGCTTCGTCTGTCTGCCTGGGCTGAAGATGGAGAGAGATCACGAGAGCCCTCCTCCTCCTCCTCCTCCTCCTCCTCCTCCACCTCCACCGGGGTGAGACAGAGCAGCCTCTGCTCTCCTCCATCATGCGACACTGCAGCCAGGCTCCCCCTGCTGGAGGAAAGCGGCACTGCAGCCAGGCTCCCCCTGCTGGAGGAAAGCGGCACTGCCGCCGCACGCTCCTGCTCTCTCCTCAGCATCACTCCCCCTGCCTGCCAATCACCGGCTGGCCAGCGCCTCGTCGCAGATGCCCGGGCCCGTGGTCACGTGACGGGAAGTGGGGTGCCCTGTGGGGGACAGCGGCACAGAGCACTGGCAGCAGGGAACCCTGCAGCAGAAGGCCTCTCGGCCATGTTGGATAGATCTTTCATTTTATGCAGTTATGAATGATCTCCTGGAGGGAGACTAAAAGGCTATCGCTATTCAGCCAGAGGTTTAGTGGGTACTGAGCGAGACGCTCTGTTAACACAGGGCCACGGAGGAAAGAGCAGAAAGCTGCAGGAAAGCATCGCTGCTCTGCAGATAGACTTCTTTATAGATATGTTGTATTCTTTATGGAATCTGTTGTAATTGTATTTTTGCCGATTTTGGGGGACTTCTTTAGTCGTCTTGAGGAAGTGCAGCCCGGCGCCGCGATGTGTGCTGTTTAAAGAGGGCTCTTTGACTCCGCCGCGGTTGCGGTGTTTGTTGCCTGGGGGCCTCTGTCTGGGCTGTCGGTTATGTTGACGGAGGCTCTGTTCTTAATTACGCAGTTAATGGCGTCTCCGCTAGGGAGGGGGCTGGCCGTGGGGGTGGACACTCGCGCCGCAGCGTTTGATGTTGCTGTTTTCGTCGTCCCTGCGAAGCGGGGACCGTTTGAGGGGTGCGTTTCGGGCAGGAAGCCTGTAAATAGGGCCCTGAGAGGCTCAGAAGGTCCTTCCTGCGATCGAGGCGAGCAGCAGGCTGGGGTGTCACCTCCTCGGGCCCTCCTCTGACTCTCCTCGGGCCCTCCTCTCACCTCTGACTCTCCTCCAGAGGAATCCTCTCTCTCTCTTTAGGAGGGGAAAAAAAAGAAATAAAAGGCTGCTTCTCTCTCTGATGTGGTCTCCAGATGCTGCTCTCTCTGCGGCGCCGTTGAAAGGCCATTTCTGGATGCCTCTCGCCTCCTCATAAGAGCAGATATGTTTGAGGGTTTCGCCCCCGCCTCGTCCCCCCTGCCCCCCCCGTCCCCAGGGAGCTCAGACTCGCTGGTAAATGAGGCGGGGTTGCGCTTTGTGCAGGACAGGCAGTGTAGAGCGCCTCAGGGGGGCTCGGGGTGCGTGTGCATACCCCCCTCCCCTCATTCGAGCTGCCTGCCATTCAGTCTGCAAGGGCAGTGCATCCAGAGGATACCATGAGAGAGAGAGAGAGAGAGGAACCACACAGGAGGGAGGGAGAGAGAGAGCGAGATAGAGACTACATGGAAGCTGAGCCATATGTGGAACAGATAACAAACACCACTCAACCTGAAGGAAGTGTGTGTGTGTGCACGCGTGTGTGTGTGTGTGTGTGTGTAAATGTGAGAGGAACAAGTGAGGGAGAGAAAGGGGAGAGAGCAGAGAGTGAGAGAAAGAGGGAGAAAGAGCAGAGAGAGAGAGAGCAGAGAGAGGGAGAGAAAGAGGGAGAGTGAGAGAGAGAGAGAGAGAGAGAGGAGACAGAGGGAGAGACAGAGGGAGAGTGAGAGGGGGTAGAGAGAGCAGAGGGAGAGAGAGAGCAGAGAGAGTGAGAGAAAGAGGGAGAGAGAGCAGAGAGAGGGAGAGAGAGAGCAGAGAGAGTGAGAGAAAGAGCAGAGAGGAGAGCACAGTAGGATGAGGATGGAGTGTGAGAGAGAGAGCGGACATGAGGGGAAGCAGCAGGATAAAGAGAGAGGGAGAGAGAGCAAAGAGAGGGAGAGAAAGAGCGGAAAGGAGAGGAGAGCGGGGAGGAGGAGGAGGAGGAGAGGGAGAGAGTGAGTGGGAGGAGGAGGAAGGCATGTGGTGTGAAGAATGGGGGAGGGGGGGGAGGGAGAGGGGAAGGGACACGGGGAGAGTTTAGGCCGGGCGGTAATGGATTGATCAGCACTGCTTTCGCACCTCTGTCCTGGGATATCAGGGGATCCTCTCCCTGCTGCAGAGTGACGCTTCCCCAGTCTTCCCCCAGCGTGCAGTATGTCTTACATTCAATATTCAGGTGTGAAATAAATAATTGAATCCCGCTGTATGTACTGTATATGCGAGGAGCTCCATAATGCATGAGCGAGCATGCGGACTCCCAGCTCTCGCGGCTCCCCCTGCCTCTCCGGCTCGGTGTGTTCATCTGAACGAGCAGACTTCTTCTTCAATCAGCGCGTTAAAGAGCTTTGCCATATTTGCTGAAATTGCACGTACTGATGCTCTGCATTTTCTCTCTCTCTCCCTGCTTCATCATCTCTCACCCTTCCTCTCTTCATTCTTTTTTTGCATTTCTCCTTTGCTTTCTCTCTCTCTCTCTCTCTCTCTCTCTCTCTCTCTCTCCATTTCTCATTGTTTTTCCCCATCATTCCCTCTGATTCCTCCTTTCTTCTTCATCTCTCCTGGGGTCTTCGCCTCTCTTTCAATCTCCCTCCTTTCTGTCTGTCTCTTTTCCTCCCTCCCTCTCTCCTTCTCCCCCTCTCCCTCCCTCCCACCCCCCTCTCTCCCTCTCCCCCTCTCCCTCCCTCCCACCCCCCTCTCCTTCCCTCCCTCTCTCTCCTTCCCCCTCCCCCTCTCTCCCTCTCCCTTTCCTTCTCTCTCCCTCTCTCTCTCTCCCTCCCTCTCCCTCTCTCTCCCCCTCCCTCTCTCCCTCTCTCCCTCTCCCTCCCTCCCACCCCCCTCTCTCCTTCTCCCCCTCTCACCCCCTCCCACCCCCCCCCTCTCTTCCTCTCCCTCTCCCCCTCTCCTTCCCTCCCTCTCTCTCCTTCCCCCTCCCCTTCTCTCCCTCTCCCTCTCCTTCTCTCTCCCTCTCTCCCTCCCTCTCTCCCTCTCTCTCTCCCTCCCTCTCCCTCTCTCCCTCTCCCTCTCCCTCTCTCTCTCCCTCTCCCTCTCTCCCTCTCTCTCTCTCTTCCTCTCCCTCTCTCTCTCCCTCTCTCTCTCTCCCTCTCCCTCTCTCTCTCTCCCCCTCCCTCTCCCTCTCTCCCTCTCTCTCTCTCTCTCTCTTCCTCTCCCTCTCTCTCCCTCTCTCTCTCTCCCTCTCTCTCTCTCGCTCTCCCCCTCTCTCCCTCTCTCTCTCTCTCCCTCTCCCTCTCTCTCCCCCTCTCTCTCTCTCCCTCTCCCTCTCTCTCTCTCTCCCTCTCTCTCCCAGTGAAGGAGACTGGTGGGAAGCTCGCTCCCTCACCACCGGCGGCTCCGGCTACATCCCCAGTAACTACGTGGCTCCGGTGGACTCCATCCAGGCTGAGGAGTGAGTCCCGAGTCCCGTCTCCCCCTCGCCGCCAAACAAAACCACGCTGGCCGTCTGCGTCCCCCCCCCCACGCGTGTCTCCGTCCCCCCAACGTGGGGGGGGGCAACAGCAGGAGCCAGGAACAGCATAAATATTTCCACGCGTTCACTGTGCGGAGTTAATGGGATGGGATGGCTGTGAAAATGAATGAAATTACAGAGTGATTTACGTCTCCGGAGTGGCGCGTCCCTTCCGAGGTCCGCGCCGGCTAATGCCACTTTTATTAGACACACTAACTATGAAATTGGGTTAAATGCAACATGTTTAATATTGAAAATGTCACCAGGAGAGAATGTGTGCTGGGTTCTCTCCGCATGCTCACATTACACCCCCCACTGGTGCAGTCACAAGTCACCGAGAGATATCGTTCTCCCAGCTCTGCCCCCACCCCCCCCCCCCGAGTCCCTGACATGAATAATGATGTGATGATTTTATTGCTGCGCTGAAAGATGCAGTCTTATTATGCACACAATATAGCAGGCTGAAATTAACTGAGGTTTGGGGAGGGGGGGGGGCAGATCCAGTTTGGGAACAAAGGGACTCTGGGCGTTTCAGAAAGACACTTCAAATCTCTGGAGATTTTCGCTGGCAATTATTACGCCACTGTTGTTTTTCGTTTCTAGCCTGAGCCCAAAGACAAATAGTAATTTAGCGTATTTTATGTGGTGCAGCTCTGTAAAATTTAGCGAGCCTTGTGGCTCTCTGTCTCTGTCTAAAAACGTTTATGAGCCGGCGCAGCCCCATTGCATGCTGGGAGGGGGGTCTCTCCCTCTCTCTGTCTCTCCCTCCCTCCCTCTCTCTCTCTCTCTTCTCCGCCACCACTGGTCGGTCTCGGCACATCTCTGGTGTTTGGCTGAGTAAACAGGCCCTAATTAGAGTGCTACCCCCCCTTGTCTCCGCGCCCCACAGCTGGTACTTCGGTAAACTCGGCCGGAAGGATGCAGAGAGGCAGCTCCTGTCCAACGGCAACCCCCGCGGCACCTTCCTCATCCGGGAGAGCGAAACCACCAAAGGTAACCACGGCGACGCGCCCGAGTGACAGCGGTGTCGTCGCCGCGGGCGACAGCCCGTTTCCGAGAAGAGACCCAGCTCGCAGTGTCACCAAACTCTGTGTCTGCATGCAGCATTGAAATTCATTCTTTTGAGACACGTCATTAGGTGTGCTTTTGGACTGAGCGTTCCTAGAAACGCAGTCAAAGCACGTGTGTGTGCGCGTGTGGATGTGCTTCAACTTTTCAAGCATGCTCATATGGTGCTCACATTCAAGTGTCTCATTTGCAGCTGACCCATTCCAAAGTGTGGGCTTTTGAATTTCGGGATTGGTGGAAACGACCGTCCCACAATTCCCCAAAATGTGCTTTGAAATTAACATTCATTCACCAGACATCATTTAATGCGTCAGTGAGCACTTAATGCGTACCGTTAGTTTAATGGGAATTGCGGGGCATTGCAGTGTAGGTCAGCAGGTGTCTTCCTGGATTTTATCCTTTAAAGCCTCCGCTCTGTTTTAGGTGCCTTCTCCCTGTCCATACGAGACTGGGACGATGTCAAAGGAGACCACGTCAAGCATTATAAGATCCGCAAGCTGGACAGCGGGGGGTATTACATCACCACCCGGGCCCAGTTCGACACTCTGCAGCAGCTGGTCCAGCATTACTCCGGTAAGGACAGTCAGAACGTTACATAACCAGACATCATTCGAATTTCTGACAAGCAGTTGCAGTGACGTCATTAATTTAAAAAAAGTTTGCTCAAATGTTACTGTAACTTGTTGAACAGGTTCAACATTGTCATGTGAAGCTTTAACAAGCCAGGAAAATACGGTTTTAAATTAGTGTTGTTTATTATTACTGTTTTTTTATTTATTTTATAATGTTATTTTAATAATGCCGTATTATGTATGTGCTGTTTTATTTATTGCTCACATTTTAATCCATTTTTAGAAGCCGACAAGGGCAGAATTTTCGTTCTTTGGTCTTAATTTCCTTCATGTGCTGATCCAAAAGCGCACTGTAATGACTGTCTGTGCTGTAGACTGCCGTAGAGTCTCCGGACATGTCAGACGCAGAGGCAGAGAGCGGCTTTAACACCAGCAGCCTGGGAGCCATACCCGTGAGACACAGCATGATATGATTTGGTGTGAAACAGGAGGTGCAAAAGAGGCTGTGAAGTTCAGAACGTGTGTCCCTCAGCGCAGAGGATGGTTTTTAGACTTTGCTAACCCTGTTCCTCTGTAACTGTCCCAGTTTGAAGGGTCCCAGTTTTGTAGGCCAGGAGCTTATGAGGGGGTGGTGGGTCCCTGGACCATCTCTGTCCTGTGTGTGAACAGACTCCATTTCCACCCGTGTGTTTAAAGGAAGATCCCAGAGCCCTCGCTCTGGCTCAGTGTGAATGGCGTGATATCTTTCAGCCCACGCCCCAGTTAGCACATCGACATATTGATGGTTTAATGCATTGGAAATGAAGGCTATGGATTTCTGCTGTACGTAGTGTGGCGCGTTATCTCACTCCTTTATCGGCCTCCATGGACACGACGCTCAGCCCTGCCTTTAGGGGTGTTTAACGCCCTTCGCTATGGATCCGGCTGGGTTTTCTCACAAGACTTTGTCCCTTTTCTGCGCTCTGCGCTGTGTGATGCCGCTTATCGTGCGCTGTATCTTTTTCGCTTCTGCCAAAGCTGTGTGCAGCATTCGCTTTGTAACGTGTGCGAAGCTCTCCACGTCACCCTGGAAACGTCATCTTCGCCGTCATACCGTAAACGGAGCATTTCCACTGGCCCCAAATGTCCTGCTGCTTTTCTGACCCCAGAGAGAGAGGGAGAGAGAGAGAGAGATGCAGAACGAGAGAGAAAGAGATGCAGAACGAGAGAGAGCGAGAGAGAGAAGGAGAGAGAGAGAAGGAGAGAGGTTGAGGGGGGAAAAGGGGGAGAGAGAGAGAGAGCGAGAGAGAGAGGGAGAGACAGACAGAGAGAGAGGGAGGAGAGAGATTGGGGGGGTTGAGGGGGGAAAAGGGGGAGACAGAGAGAGAGAGAGAGAGAGAGAGAGAGGGGGGGGGGGGGGAGAGGGAGAGACAGACACAGAGAGAGAGGGAGAAAGAGAGAGACAGAGAGAGAGAGAGAGAGAGAGAGAGGGGTGGGGCGGGTCGATGTGGCATGTCCTGTGCCGTTTCTCAGCAGAGCCGGCAGTGATAACGGCCATGCCAGCGGCAGCTGGGTTTGCCCTCGGCCGCACCGGTGCCTCTCCCCGCTCAGCGTATTGACCGCTTTTATGACCGAGGAGGGGACGTGCTGTGCAGCGCGGGCCCCCTCTCCGCCGCCCGCGCCCCCAGCACAGATGGGCTCTAATTGCAGAGGTGTAAATGGGGTCGGGGGAGGGCCCGCCTTTATCCCCGATTTACTGCCCTGAGCAAACAGCTCCTGCCCGGTCACACGGAGCTCCACCCCCCCCGCACAATCAGCTACAATTCACAGTGGATCATAAAGAGATGTTCCTCATCAGTGTGAGAGGCTTTTGCCTCCAGACTGCAGTCAATATCGTCATCGCTGAGATGTGAGTCATAAATGTTTGCAGGGAAATTTATGAATCGAAACGTTTTTTTACTTCTGAGTCCTCGTGGTAGTTGCACAGGCTTGTTTTAATAAACTGGCACAGTTTAGTGTGTTGCCCCTTATGAATTTTCAGTGCAACTTCAGCTGAGCAATATGGATTAACCACCACCACCCCCCTCCCCACACACACACATACGGGAGATCCTGTGTCCTGGTGCATTTAAGTGGAATTTCAGGGTGGTTTCGAGGTGCTTTTGGGGGGCTTCAGAAATGAAGCCACAGGACCAGGTTCAGGGAGGGAGGGTGGTAGTAGGCTGTCTTTACCTGCTCCTGCTGCAGCTGTAACCAGGGCTTGCTGTAGGTGCTTTGCTGGGCGCAGTGCAGTCTATTTTGTTTTCTTTCTCTTTCCTTCTTGTTTTCTTTCTCTCTTCTTCCTTCCTCCTTTTCTCCTTCTCTCTGCCTCACTGCATTCTCTTCACTCTTCTTCATTCTTTTTCTTTCTCTCTCTCTCTGCATCTGTCTCCTTGTCTTCCTTGCTCCGTCTGCCTTTCTCTCTCTATACTTCTTCCCTCTGTCTCTCATTCTCTCTCTCCCTCTCTGTATCTCCCTCCCTCTTTCTCTCCGTCCTTCTCTCTTCCTCTCACTCTTTCCCTGCCTCTCTCTCTGTACTTCCTTTCCCTCTCTCTGTCTCTCTCTCTCTCTCTCTTTCTCTCTCTCTCTCTCTCTTTCTCTCTCTCTCTCTCTCTCTCTCTCTTTCTCTCTCTCTCTCTCTCTCTCTCTCTCTCTCTCTCTCCCTCTCTCTCTTTCTCTCTCTCTCTCTCTCTCTCTCTGCCTCACCCTGTGCGTGTCTGCTTCCTGTGCCCGTATGCAGAGAGGGCTGCCGGCCTGTGCTGTCGCTTGGTGGTGCCCTGCCACAAGGGGATGCCCCGCCTGGCCGACCTGTCCGTCAAAACCAAAGACGTGTGGGAGATTCCGCGGGAGTCGCTGCAGCTCATCAAGCGTCTGGGGAACGGGCAGTTTGGGGAGGTCTGGATGGGTACGGGAAGACCTGCCACAGTAACGTAGCTCTCCGAGGCAGCATGGAGGCCTGGCTCTGAACGGGCCGGGTCATGTGACCACGATTAGTCGTCTCAGTGCCAGAGTGCCCCCACAGCCTGGAAGTCAAACACCCCCTGCATTGTGAGGAATAAGATTGGGAATGTCCAAGATTTAATGTCTTGAAATGCATGAATTTCATTGGCTGTTCCAGTGATAAAATGAATTAATTTCATTGGCCACTGCACTGATAAAATGCATTATCCCATCAATAAAATGCATTAATTCATTGGCTATCCCAGTGATGAGTGGGATATCCTGACAGGCCAGAAAGAAGTGGGGAGAAAGGCTATTGGATGACTGGCGTGGAAACCGCGCCCCTTCAGCGCCGAAGCCGGCCTCCGTGTCCCTCTCTGCATGTTCCTTTCCCTAGTAGTTAACCCTTTGTGCCTTGCCTCCCCTTCCTGTAGAGAGTGCGGATGGTTTGTGCTTTAATTTAACGGGAGTGTGTGTGAACAACTCACCCGAAACTGTCGGCCTGGCTCACGATGCATGGGAGGTCGCCAGAGACTCGCTTGAGTTGGAACTAAAGCTGGGTGCGGGATGTTTTGCCGAGGTGTGGTATGGTAAGGGCAAAAAAACATTCCGTTTATTTTTATTTTTATTTATCGTTTAGGGGGCGTCCTGGAAAATCTCAGCAACCCACAATGAGACAAGAATGTCGATTTTTTGGGGGTTTTTTTTTTTTTTTGGAAGGAAAAGGAGTTACTTGTCTGGTTATTTGTGCACTGTAGGAGTTTGCGTTTTCAGTTCCACTCCGTTGTAGAACAGACACTAAAGATAATAGATAAAGATTAAAGATTAAAGATAATAAAGATGGTCTCACGATGTCTGAATGGGGTTAAGGCAGTACACGTGCACGCATGTACGCATGTGTGTGTGTGAATTTGTGGGTTATCGACTTTTTCCAGGACACCCTGACATCTTCCAAACTTTCCAAATTCTTCCTTTTAATTCTTCTCTATTTTTCATACCAGAATAATATATGATTGAAACACACAGCAGTTCAGTCTGTCCTGTTTCCTGTCCTCTCTCTAATATCAGTGCTGTCGTGGCCTGATTTGATCATTTTTGTGCTACTACACAATCACATGTGTCATGTGGAGAAGAGGAGTTATTCTCTGTTGGAATGCCCACTGCCTTAGATCATGGCTGTGGCCAGAGTTTCCATTACCTCTGAGCCTCCATGTGCCTCCTGAAATCCCCCCCCCCCATTGGCAGATGACACAGTGGTACTCCCTGTCACACAGACTCAGTAGATTGTGTTAACACACTCCTGAATCCAGCACTGGAAGTGTGTACGTGAGATCTGGGAGTCGTGTGAGTGTCACCAACAGGGGCGTGCTTGCCTTTAGGTAGCATCTGACATTTGATGTTGCATGGGGCCATTGTTGGGGTTATTTTTTTAGCTTTAATAACCGTTAGGAAACGTTAGCTTGCAGGCTTAATTTGCACACTTTGTTCCTGACTTGTTCGCCATGCTCTGAAGGTACGTCTGTGGCCCCTGTTGCTACAGCTGGCATGGTTTCAGATGAAGGAATTATTGTGCCTATTGCTTTTAGTTATCATCCTTCGATGGATTATCCTCTCTGACGTCGGGGTATTGTGCAGTTACTAATCACGTCAGTTCTTCATCTGGTCTCTGTACTGATTGTAAAATTGGAGATAAAGCCGCGCACGCATGTCCTTTAGGACGGTTCTGTTGCATGCAAAATAAAGGCAAGCAAACTCCATTACTCTCCTATCAAGTTTTCCCATGCAAGATTCGCTCCCTGCTTGAACAATCACAATTGTTATGATGAAAATAATTTGGCCCAGTGGTTTTTGTTTATCCTGCAGGAAGTGTGTGAGATTCATTCCGATTCAGAATCGGAATCACTTGTTTGTTCAGACTCACATTCAGAATCGGAATCACTTGTTTGTTCAGACTCACATTCAGAATCGGAATCACTTGTTTGTTCAGATTCACATTCAGAATCGGAATCATTTAACTTACTCAGATTCAGAATGGTATGAAGAAGCAATCAAGGGAATGGAATCTTGCACTGGGTGGTGGTGTATGTGTGTAGGGGTGTGTGTCTATGTGTGTGTGTATGTGTGTAGGTGTGTGTGTCTGTGTGTGTGTGTGTGTGTGTGTGTGTGTGTGTGTGCGTGCATCGCACTAACGCCCGCCCACTCGTGGTTGGCAGGGACGTGGAACGGCACCACCAAGGTGGCGGTGAAGACGCTGAAGCCGGGCACCATGTCGCCCGAGTCCTTCCTGGAGGAGGCGCAGATCATGAAGAAGCTCCGGCACGACAAGCTGGTGCAGCTGTATGCCGTGGTGTCCGAGGAGCCCATCTACATCGTCACCGAGTACATGGGCAAAGGTCAGGGGTCACGGCCGGCTGCGCTAAGCTCCAGCACCACACACACACACACACACAGCTTTAGCTTCTCTACCGTCACCCTGCTGAGAGAGGAACCAGTATGGCCAAGCGTTTCAGTTCTCCCCACACATTACATTATTGGCATTTAGCAGACGCTCTTATTCAGAGTGATTTACATCAGTTAGTTTTTTTTTTATTACAGCGTTATCATTTTATACAGCTGGATATTAGCTGTATAAATTGTGGGTTAAGTACAATTGTGGGTTAAGTACCTTTCCCAAAGATACAGCAGCAGTGCCCTAGTGGGGGAGTTGAACCGGCAACCTTTCGATTACATGTCCGGCTCCTTAACCACTATGCTGCACTGCCACCTTGAATGACGTAACGCGGGGCTCGAACCTTCGTCTCCATGAAGCTTGCGGTTTTAATGCAGTGTGTTACACCACTGGGCCACACAAACTCAGAAATTCGGAAAAGTTTTCAGAAAAGTGCTCATCAGTCCTGATTTCGTTTGCATGTGTGGTACTGAAGCACAGAGCTAATTAGTCTCACGTCTGACAGGTGGGTCTGTAAAAGCCCTTAAAAAGATGACCTCACACCATGGTGCTTACTGATGCTTAAAAATAGTTCTTGGGCAAAAGATGACATTGAATCCCCCACAGTTTATTTTGAATTAAGGTTTTGAATGAAGTTTATTAAAAACTGTACTTAGTACTGTAAGTATTAAGAGTGTATTTACAGTATATTAAGTGACTTCTCTGAAATTAATATTGTGCTAGACACTATTTTCACAAGTTTTCACCACATTTCTGTACCAGGAAAAAAAAGCCATAAATATTATAGTTATGACAAAAAAGGATTCTGTGTTCAGTTCATTATGGATTTAAATTTATGTCTGTGTGATCAGATACGCAAGTTCCCCATGACTTCAGCCGGTCCAGAGGCGAAGCCATAAAGTTTATGACCCCCGTCGTAAAACGGCATAAAAAGTCAAATCTGAACATCCCCCTGATCACTGCGGTTCTGGCCCCTGTGACTCGTCCTCTTTCAGGGAAAGCTGCTGCTCTTTGTCCTCCCTGTGATTGGCCCGGGGGGGTGGGGGGGGGGGGGGGATTTCTGTTGCTCTGTTCCTGTCTCTCCGCATCGCACTCGGAAAGGCGCTAATGAGGCCCTTATTTCACATCTGCGGAGGTCTTCCAGGAAGCTGTCATTTCAGAGCGCTGCTCTTTAACTGTTAATGCCCACGTACAGAGAGAGAGCGAGGCGTGTCTATGTGCGATGTGTGTCATCCACAGGCAGAGATCCCAGCGTCCATGTTGCAGATGAGATCTCGCGTTCAAGAGAAACGTTGAGATAATCACAGGTTTGCTGGGAGGGTCAGTGTTAAATATATATGTGTTAAAGCTTGGTGCCTTCTCTCTTCAGGAAGCTTGCTGGATTTCCTGAAGGATGGAGAGGGTCGAGTGCTGAAGTTGCCCAACCTGGTTGACATGGCGGCTCAGGTAAGCTGTCTGAGCCTCTGTCTGTGACAGTGGACTGCTGCTGTCTGTGACCCTGCTGAGTTCTGTGTGTGTGTGTGTGTGTGTGTGTGTGTGTGTGTGTGTGTGTGTGTGTGTGTCGTACTGCTTTCTGATGGCTGAAGGCTGGTGTGGTAACTTTACTGGGCTCTTTGCCTCCATTTGTAGCGTTTGTAAATGATGACCCAAGAGTGTGTTTTATCAGTGTTGGGGGCGCGACTATACCCTCTGCCCATGCGGTGTTGGGGGCGTGACCGTACCCTCAGCCCATGCGGCGTTGGGGGCGCGGCCGTACCCTCTGCCCATGTGGTGTTGGGGGCGTGACCGTACCCTCAGCCCATGCGGCGTTGGGGGCGCGACCGTACCCTCAGCCCATGCGGCGTTGGGGGCGCGGCCGTACCCTCAGCCCATGCGGTGTTGGGGGCGCGGCCGTACCCTCAGCCCATGCGGTGTTGGGGGCGCGGCCGTACCCTCAGCCCATGCGGCGTTGGGGGCGCGGCCGTACCCTCAGCCCATGTGGCGTTGGGGGCGTGACCGTACCCTCAGCCCATGCGGTGTTGGGGGCGCGGCCGTACCCTCAGCCCATGCGGCGTTGGGGGCGCGGCCGTACCCTCAGCCCATGTGGCGTTGGGGGCGTGACCGTACCCTCAGCCCATGCGGCGTTGGGGGCGCGGCCGTACCCTCAGCCCATGCGGTGTTGGGGGCGCGGCCGTACCCTCAGCCCACGTGGTGTTGGGGGCGCGGCCGTACTGTCTGCGGGCCCCTAAAGCATCTCTCTGTTTGCAGGTGGCGGCGGGCATGGCCTACATCGAGAGGATGAACTACATCCACAGGGACCTGCGATCCGCCAACATCCTGGTGGGTGACAACCTGGTGTGCAAGATCGCCGACTTCGGCCTGGCCAGGCTGATCGAGGACAACGAGTACACGGCACGGCAAGGTGACCCTGCTCCCCACAAACCCTGACCCCACCCCTCCCTCCACACGGTCCCCGCCCTGACCCGGCCCCTCCCCACACGTCGCCTTTCCCCGTGCCAGCCGGCTGAGGTCATTGGAGGAAGCCCTCCAGCTGCACCGTCATTGCCTCTCCTTGACCTCTGACCCCAGCACTGCAGTCATGTGCTGGCTGTCTGTACTGATCCCTTCCTCCTGCAGACTGTGAGAGCACTGAGCCCCTCCCCTTCCCCTGGGAGAATGACCTGCCATAAAACCTGCCATCCAGCCTTTCACAGTCGGAGAGGAAGAGCCCACGGCAGTGTCTGCCAGCCCTGCTGCTGGTGGGCCTCTGAAAGCTGCCTCTCTTCCCCACTGAGTTGAATTAGAAAGTTTTGGTTCAGCCTCTGCTGAGCTGCTGAATTTTGACATCCCCTGACAGTTATCTACTTTAAGTAAGAAACAGATCTCAATTGATGAAGCTTAAGTAATTAATTCTCATAAGCCCCGAAACGATTAATGAATAGAGCAAGCTGTTATTTATGATCAATTACTTTGTCCCTCAAAATGTATGATGGAACGAGAGTGAATTGAGAAATACCCTATGTACGTGTGTGTATTATGTAGCAAGATAATCACACCTCCAGGTACATATTTCTTGCACATCTGACTTATAGCAGATAATTGTCCAGAGTGAACTCCAGATCAGTGGTGAAGTAACAGTGTGGTGAGTCTTAAGCTATGATTGAGCCCAGCTGGAGCTAAAACCACTAATCCACCCGGACCAAGGCTGAGAAGCACTGGCCAAGAGAGCAAGTCCTCATTCCTTCCCTCGGTTTCCCAGCATCCTCCAGCGTTGCAGTCGTGCCTCCATGAGGTCACC
>NC_050599.1:4830829-4903329 GCF_013368585.1 Megalops cyprinoides
TGTCAGCATGACCCTTAAGCGTAAGTAGATATATCTTTCGCTCAAATGCCTTATTATTACTGATTCAGGACTGGCACTCCTATTTAAATGTGTCTCAGAACCAGTATTTATTGTATAGTTAAGTATCGTATTGTAAAGTTGATAATGTCAATATTTTGCTAATATTATAAGGAGTTTATGTTTTCTCAATTCATGACTTGAGACACCGTCACTGTGACCGTTCACAAACAATAGAACTGATAATGTATGTAAAGTTAAAGTCAACCTGTGAAAGATCTGACAGATGATGCACAGACATCTGATTTTTTTTTCAAGCAGAGGTAGCATCCTTTCATTTCCTGAAGTCCGAAAATTACAGAAGGAAACGTCAGAATTCACAAGTTTCTTTGAAGTTTACCTATTTTCATATTGTCTGTTTAAACGAAAGAATGTTGCATCAAAGTTTAGTTACAGACTTCTTACATGTTGAGTGTGTTGTTTTGGCATTTGCCATCTCATATCTGTACTGTCTGTGACACCACGTCGCATACATTTTATTCATGGGCACCAAGCGTTGCTCCAAGGAGAAGAGTATGAATGAAGTGTTGAACCAAACACTTATATATCTGCTCGCTAAGGACAAAATGCACAATGCGTGTGGTACATCCAGCTAACATACATTTTGAAATAGTGTTGGCAAACAGAAGGAGTTCATTTACTCTGGGGAAGTTGACGGCCTGGCCATGATATTGCACTGACCCTGATAGTGTTCGTATTTCACTTATGACAAAATGATCATAACTTTTGGAAGCTCTATTTATGGCATTTTCAGTGACAGAATATCCTTTTCCCCAAGAAAATATGCAGTCCCCTCCGCAGATATACTTTCTCTGTGCAACTGTGCATAACAAGATCTGAGACAAAACTTTTTTTGTCTCTCCTTCTTCCTTTTCCTCTTCCCCAGCTCTCCTCACTATTTACCTACAACCCCAAAACTTACATATGTCTACTTACTGACCATGTTTTTTTTCTCACTCACCTGGGCCCAGAGTCAATGCTTTTATTTTTCTCTTTTCTTGTAGAAAGCTACAAAATAAATACATCTTCCTTTGTTACAAAAAACATCCCAAATGTAGTCTTGTGTCCTCTGGCTTAGTACCACATCACGTTCACAAGTCATTTGTGGACTAATGGTCGCACCAAAAGTATGGTGATGTCTTTGAGCTAATATTTACACAGTGCCATCCTGAGCTCGGAATGGCAATCTCAGCTGTCTAAATACAAGAAGAGATAATGATTGCTGGCTTTTTCCACAAATGTATTGTGACTGTCAACAGCAATCATTTCAATGAGATTAAATCAAGACCTAGCACACAAATGTGAACTTTTTGTGTTTAAACATCAGTTTATGTAATAAATAATATATGTAATATATAAATATATAAAATAAATAATATATGTAATATAATAATAAATAAATGTTAAACTCAAAACAGTTTTGGGGGAAAATTTGAGGGAAAAAAGTGACAACTTTACAAAGTCCAGCTGTAACTGAAAGGCAAAAAAAATTGACATAAAGATCATCATTTCATAGCATTTTATAGATTATAGAATTTCTTTAGTAAAGTGTGTTTCAATCCAAAAGCTGTGTGTTCAGTCATCAAGTGGCTGGCCGAGTGTTTAAAACACTGAATGGGAAAGAGCTGAATGCCTCAGTGCGATGGAGAGTTTCCATGTTGTCTCAGGAAATAATGCAATACCTGAATGATATAAGATTCACCTCCAGCCTCTCACTGCATTGGTTTATTACACTCATTAGACGTCTTCTCGGCTTACCCGTACATCACAGGCAGCGTTTTAATGGTTTTATTGTAGGCATTACGGCTGTCATTACCTGGCGCTGAGAGGCGCTGAGTACAACATGGATGGGACCAGCATCTTCATCGCCATCCAGAAGGTCTACTACCCCCTGCTATGCATCGTGGGAATCCCAGGTGCGGAGCTCTCGTTTGCAACTGTAATTTCTTAATTGATTATTCGATAATACGGCAACCGTGCTGAACCTTTTTTGCGGCCCAGAAATCTGATCGTTTTTGTATATCAAAAGATTGGCGTGTGGGGTATTGGTTAGGGGCCCAGACATGTTACTCGAGAGTACCATGTTCCAACCAGGGGAAGCACTGTTGTTGGATATTTTCTGAATCAAGTGTACATCTGTATAAATCCATAAAATGTAAAATATTAGCTATATTAGGCACTATTGATGAGGACTGATGTATGTTGATCAACCTTGACTTTACTCTACACTGTTTCTCCACAGCCAACCTCTTCACCTTCTACATGATCTGCTTTCGCAAGTGCGGCATGTCTGAGACCGCCATAATCTACCTGAGCTCGCTGGCCATCATGGATACCTTCTACCTGATCTGGGTGATCCTGCTGGACCTGACGCTCACCTTCCTGCAGCCACAGCCCTTCTGGCACTCCCACCCGTGGTGCAGCATACTGGGCTTCCTGCAGTACGGCGCCCTCTACAGCTCGTCCTGGATCGTGGTGGTGTTCACCATCGAGCGCTACCTGGTGCTCAGCAGCACCACCGCCAAGCAGCAGCTCTCCCAGGCCCGGGTCACCCTGCTCACGTGCGCCACCATCGTCCTCACGTCCCACCTGGCCTCCGTCCCCATGTGCTGGATCAACGCGGTGACTCCCGTCAACCTGATCCTGCCAGGGGGGGAGAACGTCACCATGCCCCGGTGCCGGTACCGGGACGGGGCGTACTCCACCGTGCTGGTGTGGGTCACCACCTTCCTTTCGGGCGGCATCCCCATCATCCTTGTCATCATCTTCAACTCGCTGATCGCCCACCACCTGACGCGGGCCAGCCGGCTCTTCACCAAGGAGGAGCGGCGGACCCTGCGGGGGGCCACCAGCAGGGGGATGGTCCGGCGCACTGTTCTGCTCCTGGGCACCGTGTCCGTGGCCTTCGTGGTCCTCAGCCTCCCCCGCTTCGTCACCTACTGCATCCTCCGCACGGCCTACAACAACGACTCCTTCGACCGCAACGACTACTCAATCCCCATCAACGTGATGGGCGACCTGGCCAACATGCTGCAAAACCTCAACTCCACCACCAACTTCCTGCTGTACTGCATGGTGAGCCGAAGGTTCCGGCAGGAGCTGCTCCACCTGCTCACCTGCGGGACCCGAGCCCGCCAGCTCGGCTCCCTCCTCACGCAGACCACCATGAAGGTCTTCTCCGTCGTCGACCACAAGGCCGAGCCCACCAGGGACGCGGTCAGCATTGTCCTCACCAAACTCAAGCACACCGAGTAGGGCGGGGCCGTTCGGCCTCTGTGCCTGAAGATCCCAGCATGCACTGCAACAGGAGGCTCAGAGTCAGAGGAATAGAGGTAGAGTAATGGTCAACCAGGAATTAAAATAATAAACCAAAGTTGTTTTTCTGTAATTATTTTTATTGCGTTTTGCACAAGCTAACTCTGAAATGATGTCATGATTGTTGTATTCTCTTTCACTTTCTCACCATTACTAGGCTAGTGATATGCTCTATGGTGAATTGTGCCAAATTAAAGATGCCTGGATGTACTTGTGAAGAAGTAGAGATAGGAACTTAAATTACATTTAATTCACCTTTTGAATTTTTTTGTTTTAAGGCCATATTGCCAGGTTGGATTTCAAAGTTAAAAAGGAAAACCTGTTTATAACCACATGAAAATTCATTTAAATGTCATATTTTATATGTTTATATGTTTGTTATGATAAATAAATAAAACATTTAAAAATAAATTTAAAAATAAAGTCATAAAGGCATGACTGGAATCATTGGATTGTAGACTGCAGATTGTAGACTGCTGAAAGCAGCTAACTGTTTTCCTTTAATTAGAAATTGTTACTTATGCACTAATTACTAAATAAAATATTGGAAGAAAACAAATCTTAAAGATGAATTACTGCATATTGATAACTAATAGATGTCAAATTTTAGGCGTGAAACGGTTTTCATTCGCTGTCGCCCCCTTGTGGTAGCACGGTCGCGATTTAACTGATTTAAACCCGCCCCTGTGATCTCACCTGACCTGCACTCACTGTGCTCTCCCCCAGGGGCCCCAGGCTCAGCGCCCACACAGGAAGCATTCAGAGCTCAGCTGTCAATCACAGCTCCCAGAATAGGCCCCTCCCCCCACCACCACCGGCGACACCATCACACAGTGAGGAAAAACA
Source organism: Megalops cyprinoides (assembly GCF_013368585.1). Taxonomy (NCBI): domain Eukaryota; kingdom Metazoa; phylum Chordata; class Actinopteri; order Elopiformes; family Megalopidae; genus Megalops; species Megalops cyprinoides. The sequence goes on from NC_050599.1 coordinate 4,835,048, forward strand.
CACGCTCTGCACACCACATCACCCATCACTCACACAGAAGAATCCCCAGAGGGCTTGGTAGCGGCGTGCAGCTCTCTGCTGCTTATTCCTGAGTTTAAAATGAAAGCACGTCCGTGACCTCGAGAAAGGAATTTCTCATTTACAGAGACTCTACCGTCTCATCATATCAGAGCTGCTCTGAATTTGCGGGATGCTGTTTTTGCTTGTGTGGTATTTTATTGGCAGGGTCGCATGAGAGCCTAGTGTGCTTTGGTTTTAAAAAAGTTCAAATGAAGAAGTAACAGTTATATTTTAATTCTGTGATTTTTATCATTATTATTATTAGTAGTAGTAACAACAGTAATAATAGTACTATCAGTATAAGTAGCAGAACTGAAAATGACAAATGAAAATTTGCATTGAATAAAATTTCATAGATGTAACACATTTAAAAAATAGAACCCTAAGTAATAAATGCAAATGATCGGATGAAGGTTATGCAAAAAACATTCCAAGGAGCGATATCTGAAAGATATCTGAAATATCAAAAACAATGCTCAATGTCCATGATGATCTCCTGCCAGACTGGGAATATTCAAACTGAGGAAATCTCTGGTGCATGGATGGACAGGCACCTTTGGACAATAAAGACCATTTGTTAGGACTGTGAAACGGTGGAATCATTGTAGAATTATCAGATTCATGTAATGGACACAATGGAAGTTGCTAGTAGAGCACCTGTATTTGTCCTGGCTCTCAGGCAGTGAATAAAGTGACTCTTTTTGTAAAGACGTTGCAAGAATAGATGGAAAGGCATGGATATGAGCTGAAGGTGATTTGCAAATGCACATACAAGAAGAAACGTATGAATGCAAAAATGTATTCGGAGCTGCTCTGACCTTGATCTCAGTCTCTGTAAGAAAATCAGTAGGGTTCAGTTTCGGAGAACAGAGAGGATAACAGATACATGAGATTTCACCAGCATCCACACAGGTTGAGACGAGTTACACACCGAATCAGAAGCCTGTGTCACCTTCGCCTTTGATTTTCTGTCCTGAAATTTGAGGACAACATTTGCGATCAAAATAAAACTCCATGCCAAGAAATAGGGAATAATAAAAAACATTCAGAAGCCTCTGTGAGCTTGTGCCCTGAAAACTTTTCTCGGGACCAAAAAGGCCAGCATTTATGTCGTTTCATTGAAATGCATGCACAATGAAACCTGCCAGAGACCAGGAACCATTGCTGAGACAGAACCAGAGGAGTACACTACCCATGAGCAACAAAAGGAGGGTAAAAGTAAAAACAAAATGCCCCTTCATCAGTTCCACATGAAGACTGAGGTTCATCGGAAAGAGAAAAACAGCCAAGCAAACTGAAGGCATTAAATGAAGCATAAACAGCCATCATCTGTACCTGCAAACACTAACAAGTTAAGGATATTCAATGGTTTATTTATCCAGATGGCAGCTCTAGTTCAAAATGAAATACTGCTTTATACCTGTTTTTGTTGAAAATTCATAGCGGTGCTGATGAAATCTAAAAACAGGTGCTGAGTCACACTGGCTCGTTTTACATCAGGCAGCTTTCATCTTTCCTCACACTTTTTATTGAGGGATAAAAACGTCCTGCTCATAATTATTAAAATTATGGCAGTCATAGGAGAAAAAATGCAGGAAATCCATGCATTGCAGTAAACTGCTCTAAGACTGCACTCCTGTGTAATAAAATATTGCGATTTTACGATCTAACAACTTAAAATGCATTGACTTTTATACTCCGTGTCCTGCATTAAAAACAGATCCGATCTCGCCCCACATTTGACCATAAGGGGGCACTATTTATCTTGTGACGCAGGTTACCAGATGGTGTCTGGTTAATCTTCTTTAATTTAATGCGATGCTTGTATGATTTTAATCAATTCCAATTACAGCACTTTCAATGATGTGGCTTTAATTGATAAATTAAAAAAAAAACACAGCGTTCCACTGCTTTTCAGCTGCATATACAGTACAGATGTCCACTGTTACAGGTCCAGGCACATAATCTGCCAACATCTTCCTCCATGTTAGTGGAAGTTTTCAGAGATCTGCACTGAGCAGCGTATCTATAGACCACAGTTCTGTATCTATTAATATTGAATATATCCATTCAGATCCCAGATGGTGCTGTTGGGAGAGAGACCAGTTTATGCAGAAACAAACACGGTCTTACTTTAAAATGTCTGTATAACAGATGGGGGTAAATACATAAAGTACATATAAATGAATCTTAACAGCAGTCACATGACGTCTTTGTAAATAATTCCACGCCGCAGACTTTCCCAGCATGTACCACAGGACAATTAATGGTTTTTAAGTTTTGCTGTTAACAGGTTCAAGACACAGAGAAGATAAACAGAGAGAGTGTAAAGGAACTTTGAATGGAGCCTTCTGTTTGCATTACCTGTGATTTATACCCCACAGGAAGACCTGCCAAAGGATCGTCCATTGGCCTCCGACCACCACCTACACGTATCCCATAATTCACCGCAGAGCCCTTCATCTGAGCGTTTCTGTATCCTGCGATACGACAACCTATGTAAATAACCAGACTGAAATGAGTATTCCTTTGTTAGCATGAACCGCTACGTCCATAATTAAGGACATAAGTACTTCAAGAAAATGCTATGTGTTCTTTTTAGGTTTTACATAGGAATATATACAGAACTCATCTGAGAATTTTTCTACAGCATCTTTCAATCACCTAGTACTTAGTTTTTCATTGTGAGTGCATCAGGTAATACATTGTGTTTTACACCAATATATAGTTTGCAATTTAGTTTTAGATTACCCAAAAAAAGAACAGGCCTGGACTTTGTCTTGACAACCACATGCTTTGCAATGGCTGCAGTGAATCAATCTGCTGAGCCAGAGAACTCAACATAAATTCGAGTTTCCTGCTTCCATAAATTTCTTATTTTTGCACCAAGGGAGACATTAAAGGGAGCCTGTGTTATCTGGCCTTTCCATGACAACAAATGTGGTAAAGCGTGTGTGTGTGTGGGGGGGGTGATAACAGAACCTGGCACCTTATCAGTGAGACCGTGTGATTGATAAACTTCGGTAAATGGGTCACCTGATAAGCTACGTGATAAGGTCACTGAACTCGCACTGAGAAGTAAGGTGTTTTAGAATAAACATGGGTGATCTCTGCTCAGTGTATCTAAAGTATATTAGACTAGACACTTATGTTTGCTTTTTCACCGTGGGCTTTTTATTTTTTAATATTTGAATGCATGCCCTGGGCATATTCGGCAGTGAAAATAAGCTGTGAGTTTTGGTGGGGGGAAATTCACTCTCGCAGGCCTTGAACCCTGGTCTAAGGGCACAGCAGCACCAGGCTTCAGAGGAGTTGAGGCTGTCTTCAGAAAAGCACATCAGACCCCAAAACGTCAGGTGTGCCTTTCAGGAGACTGTCAAGGAGATGACACGCTTTCTCCCTGATCCTGATTGGTGTGTGGGGGGACTGACTGGGCCAGACCTCCTCAAGCCCAGTCCCATGCCAGTGCAGGCAGGCACTTGCACTCGGTCCAGATGAAATGCAAATGAAACATTTTTCATCATCAGGAAGTCGTTAAGTGTGACGTGCCCGGTGTGAACCTGCGCTGGCTGGGCTGGGCCTCTCTCTGGAAAGAGGGGAAAAGAGCCTCCGAGCAGAAACTGCAGCGAGGTTTATAATTCACATCGAGGGGGGAATACCTGTGAAAATCTGCCACGGCCCGCGCTGTTCGGTGTAAATCTGCTGCAGCCCTGCTCTCCTTACAAAGAGAACGGGACAGATCAGGACCACTGATTGTATCAGTTTCTGAAAGCAGCACATCCAAGCCCACATCACTTTAAAGGTGTCGGCCCTGCGGACCTAGGGAGATTGTCTGTGGCAGCACAAAGAAATATCTCTGACTCTCTTCCTTTATAACAAAGATTGCAATTACCAAAAATAATTGAGCCGGCTCATTTTATTGATTTGTACAGCGCTGACTCGTACCGGTTGCCATCACCACCCCAGTACCTATCTGTAATAATAAGTTCCGATTCCCCTGCGAGGAGCCAATTAGGTGGGTGGGGTGCGTCGCAGGGAATGCGGCGTGCGCGTGTCGCCGACTCCGCAGATGCATCTGCAGATGTGTGACAGAGCCGCACGCGTGTGCGTGCGCAGGCGCGAGTGCGCGGGGCCTCGCCGGCGCTCTGCGCATTGTCCTCGCGTGAACTACACGCGTCGGGAGCCACGCCAGGGAGATATAAATATGAGGCTGTCGGCTAACTTGCTCTGAAGGAGACGAGCCGGCAGCACCTCCCTGCACCTCGGCGTGAGAGGGGCCCTGTCACGGGACTGGCAGCTTCTGTCTGTGATCCGCTGCGTGTGTAATGAAGTTTCCTTTCCGCATCCCTGGCTTGTATTAGAATTTTATTGCGCTGAGAAACAGCCTTACGAGGCCAGGGCTTAGGGCCTCCTCCACAGTAACTCTATCTATCTAGGACAGTACTGGCCTCAGCTTAGCACTGACAGCTTATATACACACACACAAGGTTTCATCTGTTAATCTATTTGATATTTCTCCCCAGGAAATCACAAATCCTATCATTAATAAATAAACATGTACTTGATTGAAATGGTTCTGAAATATTAAATTTCCCTTAATTAAAAAAAAAACATACAACTGAATATTTGAGCACTATCCCTGAAAATATAGCACAGGCTGAAAATGCATTCAGCAGTATATTGATCAGCTGTTCTGTTCTTAAATAATTTTGCTTCTATTCATTTTGATTCCAGAGTTTTTTTTCTTTAAATCCACATTATTTCAGAAGGTCTGGTGGTACAGAGCACAGCTTGCTCAGCTCGGTCATGTAATCACGTTAGGGGAGACGGCTGTGAGTCATCTATGAATCCAGACGGTCTGGCGTGGAGCAGAATGTTAATTATAAATCCCACCATGTATGTGCCCCATTTTGTTCTCAGATTTCTGCTCCGTTCTCCATGGCAATCAGGACGTAGATGCTGAGCGTTTCCCACAGATACAATCATGTAGCAGCCGCGGAGGTCAGAGGAAATGAGCAAACCTCCGTCCTCTGTTGGACTGCTCTGATGCAGCAGGTAGCTTTCCGCCCAGGTGTACAGACAGTGACATTTTCCAAATGCAGGATATTAACGCACACAAATGCCCTAAGGTCTACGATATATGTAATCAGACTGCTCACATATTTTATGAATCTGCATTGAAATTGTACTCACATAAAGTTGTGACAACACTTTAACAACATCTGGGAATACATTTATTTTTGATGCGTTGTACTTTTCACTATATTTATTTTAGTGATTACAATTAGCTGCATTTGTTAGAATGTCTGCAGAAAATAAATGATCCAGTTTGCAGTTTGGGAAAGGACCTGAATTGCCTCAGCTGTATAAATGTAAAAGTTGTAACTTGTTTATATTTTTACACATAAGATATAAAAAATTGTAAACTATGTAGGTTTGCTAAGCTATAATGTCATGTAATGTAACTTTCAATGTCTGTTTATGGTAAACGGTTCTGGGGCCATTTAAGTGGCAACATTCATTCTTAAGTGGGCAACACTGATGTGTCAAATTTATTAGCTACTTTAGTTAGCCTTACACAGGTAACATTGGCTGGCAAATTAACTATATAAAACAACATTATATCTTGCCACTTGTTGAGGACAAATGTTTAGCTAGTGTGAATTAGCCTGTAAGTTTCACCTGTTATTTACATTTTCCATTAAATAAACTCTAAATTAAAATGTCAACATGTCACCTAGAATGCTAACCTGGCCTAGATCCAGCTCTGTCTCATACATATGAATAGCAAGCTCTTAGGCATTAGAACTGCGCTAGACAAACCCAGTATAAACAGAATGACTCCAAAAGCTGTTCTCACTGATAGTAACTGCCAAAATGAATGTCCAGGTGGCCAAAACAGGCATGACCAAATCAGAATTTTTGTCTCAATACGCATAATTATTCTCACATTCTGCATGTATATATTAACTGCAAGTACAAGCATTAACAACAATAACATAATAACAATGAATGTATATAGTGCCTTTAAAGAATGTCAAAGCATTTTTCAGTGCACATTCCACAAATTAAGCAGAAGCTAGTGACTTTGCATCCATACTAAGCAGTCTCTCACTGCATTAATTTACCAAACAGTTCACAGGTTACATGCCCCAGTCAATCAAATGGATACGTCAAAGATATATAATTGCTGTATCTGACATATGATTTGGAAAATCCTATCCAATACTGTGTCCAAGAACATGAAGTTCTAGAACCTCTAACTAATTCAATCGAAACACCTTCCATCATGAATTTAGAATAATATGCTGGCATTCTCACATTATGTGAAATTTGTAGTGAACATAAATCCCACCTTTACATTAAATGGTATGCATAATCAAGAGACAATATCTCTCAGTGAAATACTCTCCTGTGATGGTCAAGATCATACATCATAGTGGTTCAGGTATAATTTACCTAAAAATTCTTGAAATTTGAAAAGTGATCTCTATGATCATATCCCATTTTATCCACAGACCATATCATCATTTCCACCACAGCTGACTTGACTCCTTGACTCAGTTCAAATTCTGAAAAAACCTGCAACCTCTAACAAAACTGTCATATCAGTGACATAGGTGCATCTTTGCTTATAAATGAAATGTCATTTCATTGAATCTCATGACCATTTACAGCAGCCAAGTGCAACATGCCATAAGCTGAGGGTCAACAGGTTGATTGTGTAGTTAACATGCAGCTACCTACTAAAGAAACAGCCATCTCAAACCAACACTGCAATGAAGAAAAGACACAGGTCATGAACACCATGCTTTTAAACTGTAGCTCAAATTAGTTCCTTTTAAAACAACAAAAAAGGAACCATACCAGTGCCCCCTAGGGGAGACTCAAGGTGGTCACAAAGGCCCAGGTCACAGTACCATTATTAAGGAGCCTCAGAGTGTTTAATAAGTGTATTTGTCATGCAGAGTGACTTGGCTAATGCAAGTCACACTCATTTTAGAAATCATATCACCACCTCGGGATGAGGCCAAGATTACTACCATGAGTTATACCAAGCTTGATCTTTTTTTTTCATGCTTGCTCACACGTATAAAGAACTCATTTCCGAGACACACAAAATCAAGTACCATTTCTACCAAGCCAACCAGGTACTTGCTCTTATTCAACGTCAATAGACGTCACAGAAGCTGCTCAGTTATTAATGTTCTTACAATTACATTTACAGTCAATTGCAAATGTCATTTCTTAAAATGTAGCCACAGATTTTTTAAGACAGCAAAACCGTAACAAGGGTTTTTGCATGTGCTGGCAGGACTATTCTAATCACATAGTTCCCTAAAATTAAAAGTTTAAAAGCTTGCTGCTTGTATACCCTGTGGGCCTTTTCTAAGGGGGAAATCGCTGTCATGCAGGATGAAAAGCTCCTTTAAAGAATTAGGAGCACTCAGATGGAGAGCATCTGACGCCAGCGCATTTGTCATCTATTCAGAAGGGCAAACCATATGCAGGGATGTGTTCTGTGTTGACTACCAATAACAAATCTTGACAAAATAGTAAAGACTACATCCAAAACTGTAAACTGTGAGCTGGTGGCGTTTTGGAACACATCTCCATAAGACAGACCAGGCATCTGTACTTGCTGCAAACGTTTTTCCTAAAAAACATAAAAAATGCAAGTCATGCGTATCTGAAAGAAAATATAATGAAAAGAATGAATGCGATGACATTTATCAAAACGATGGCATCAACACAGGATTAAAAGCACCGTATCAAAAAATACGCACAAACTCCAAACCATGGCTGACCAATAACCATGACCAATTGTGTCGTATTTAAATGATGATTAGGACAGGCAACCACAGAACAGCTACATAAATGAAGGTGGACATTTATGACAGAAACGTCGTTAAACTACAAAGTTTATATTTTAAACCACGATCTTTTGACTCCTGTATTGAGTCGCGGGTAATACTATAGGCGACTCTGCTATAGTTACAGTTCATAACAAAGGTGTCCCCCAACCCAGCTTGTTGGTCGTTTCGAGATGTTATCACCCGTCACCATAAACCCCAGCCCTAGCAACTGGTTGGGAGGTGCGTTTTTATCTGGCTACATACTCTCCTTCCGTAAGCGGAAGCGTGCAGCCTTTGCGCACGGTGAGCGCACGCCCTGTCCGTGTCCAATCACGGCGCAAAGAACACGCCGCTAATCCAATCATACGAAAGGGAAAAAATATCGCGGAAAGTAAATAATAGTGTGTCCGGTATTTGTAGAGGCATCGGTCTCTCAGGGTGTCAGTCATCAACGGGAGCCAATCGCTGAGCTACGGACCATTCTTTCGAGGGAGGAGACTAGACGGCCAGAAATATAATCTAGTCCAAAAATAAGACCATGAATCTCCTTTGTCTCCGTGCTTAATGGTCCTCTTAAAGTGAACCTCTCTGTTCCATTGGCCTAAACGCTAATGAGGCGGGACTTGACGTTTGCAACTACATGGTTAATCGGGTTTGGTGGTTAGCAAATGTTAAAATGGAACTCGCTTGAGCGCAAAATACGGGATCGTGAGATGAATGATTCGATAAATTTCTTATTCATATAACAGTAACGGTTAGACGAAGAAAACAGTATGCATACAAGGTAAATAAATGAGGCCACTCTCAATTTACTGTGCAATAAAACAAGTAAAAAAAACGTTTTCATAACACACAGAACTGAATACATGTAAGGAAATGGTTAAGCCCCGCCTGGTTGCTGCTTGGGCCAATGAAAACATGGAGATCGCTGCGAGTCGACCAATTAAAACACGAATTTTGGGTAGTTCTTTACGCGCAAAGTAGGGCAGGATGATGACTCTTGTGACCTGTGTGTTGTTGAGAATGCTGCAGTGTGTCAGTAGCTAACCAGTAGAGGAGGAGGATAGGGGAGGGTCTGCCGGAGAGGAATGGTGTTGATTAGGGTTACTGAAGAGTGCTGCGATCATATTACAGAGAAGGGGGAACATTGCCCGTAATGGCACACTGAAAGCACACAACCAGGGGCAGAGGAGCTGCCACATTGGATTTTTATTCGTGATGATTTCGCTTTCCAGCTAGTTAGCTTTTATTTAGAGTGAAATCTTAATAAAAAAAAAGATCCCCCCGAGGAGAAGCAAACAGAATAAAATGTTTCAGAAAGGATCTGCGGTAACACCCGGACACACCGAGAGTGAAAAGAAAGTGGTTTCTGTTTATCTTACGGCCGAATCCTCGTTGTTAAAACTATAGGCACGCCTGGTGGAAACACGTTATTGTCTCGGTTACCATTGCAAGGACTGGTTGCAGTTTTGATGCCGAAAACTCGGATAACATTGGTACAGGAGCAGCATAGCGGTAGTGGAAAAGGCACCACCATTACGGTATGATTTCAACAGCTGCAGCTCGGATTACTCCTAACGTTACTTCTTAGCTAGAAATTATGTTTCTCTCAACTGGAGCAACTCCGTGTGCCCCTTCCGAAAAAACAACGAGGATTTGGTTTGTAATGATTTGTTGTACTTAAAAAGGCTGAAATCGTACATTGTACCCCAGCGACCAGTACTGTCACCGGGGACAAAGAAATCTCCGTTTTTTCCTGGATGTTGCCCCGGTTTATCCTCTCCGTGCTCGTAGTTTCCAGCCTCCCAAACAGCGATCATGTTTGCAGTCCGCATCGTCACCGCAGACTACTACATGGCGAGTCCCATCAAAGACTTGGACGTCTGCTATTCTGAATTCAGAGAGAGCGATGCCAAGAGGGTGCCAGTGGTTCGGATCTTCGGGGCGACCCCGGCAGGTAACGTGTGCGCCAGTTTCGCTGTGTTAATTATAAGGGTCACCCCTGCTGACTGAAAGCATGTTACCGCCACGCGTTTCACGCCTGTTGTTGCTGCCCGGACGCGGCCAAGTTCCTGCTCTGCGGTTGGTAACGAGCAAGAACAGTTTAAATGTTGCCCATCAGGATGAATGTGCAAAAACGCCATGTATTGTCTACATCAGTTTTCAACTCGTATTTCTACATTAACGCAGCGCTGAAGGAGTAGAACTAACCAGTCAGCCAGCTGCTTAATTAACACAGAAATATGTCTGTAGCTAGCTGGGCAACTTGCCCCGTTCTCAGTATGATCTTTAGAGAATATGTTTGATCAGAAGTTAGATGACCGTGTGACATCGTTACCTATAACATGCCGTGTAGCTAGGTGGGTAATTTCTTACATGTCCGCTTTGTTTCCAAGTATTTTCCCCTGGATTAAAGGCTGAACGTCTCATGTTCTCTGTGGCGCTATAGCTAAACTAGCCACCCCTCAACGTGGACGAATAGAAATGCTTGCCACCTATACGGCATATAGTAGTACTTGGCACCTTTGCTGCATATTTTCCACTGTAGGGTCGCTTGGAGATTGTTTCTGAGATATTGATGCTACTGTGTCTTTGACATTAGATCCTAACGATTCTGAATGCCCTGCCTCAAAGGGACATTGTATTATGTAAATAAATGGTGCATCAACCATACAGTCAGAGACTGGTTTAACAGACAGCTAGCGTCATAGCTAGAACGGAGTTTATGGAGGTGCTGGCGAAGAGCCTTGTCAGAATCAATTAAATTCTACGCTAATAATGTTACAATTGAATAGGCCTTGACGTTTTTTTTTTCTTTCCTCAGTGCTGTAATTGTCTCCTTTGTTTTGCAGTTTTTCCACAATCTCCTTAACATCTGAAGCACTCTAAGCTCAGGCCTCGTTCCGTTCTGAGGTGCCTCATTATTTTTTCTGTTACTGTGGAAACTGGTAATTGTTCAGGGATCTCTGCAGCCTTGTATCCATATCTGGCGTCTACGTTTTAAAAAAAAAAAACGGCCACTGCATCATGGTGACTTTGTCATGTTTTCCAGACCCACCCATTCTGGATTTGATCCTACCCTTGGCATTGTCAGGAGGCAGCTCCTCAGACAGCGTGGCTTTTATTTGTTCCTAGTGGCTGTTTTTGGGAAGTTGACAGGGCGAGTTTTATTTTTTTTTCTTTCTTTCTTTTTTTTTTTTTTTTTTTTACAGGGATACCCACAAAAAGCAAAAGGTGCTTTAGGTCTGCTGTGAGTGTGTACCTCTTTGTGCCAGGAAAGTCCCTCGTGCCTGCAGTGAAGTGCAGCCAACAACTGGACAGACTTTGGAATTTGCATTCCGGTTCATGCTTTGTGTTAAATGGCCGTTTTTTGCAGCACTTTTCAGGCAGCTGTACTTTAAAGATTTAAGTTAAACGTTAAAGTTAAAGTACCTGTTCATCACAGTGCAGTTCAGCTATAGAAACTGTGCTGTTGTGCTAGTCTTCTCACCCCGTCACACTGGTGATAAGAAGCCAAGAGTGTTAAGAGAACTCTGAAATCCTGGTTGGGAGCACCATAAAACAGACAGGGACTTGTAACTGTATTTTTTATATAGTTTGGGCCCATTCTGTCAATAAGCAGTTTTTTAAAAAATTTTATATCACTTATTTCATAACTCCAAAACAGGCCGCGTTTAATCCTGGAATAATTACAGACATAATTTTAAGAAAATGTATCACCTGTTACAAAATGCCTTCCAGATTTCTTAAAAAAAAAAAGAAGAAAATATTATTCAGTGGAGATTTCCATGATCCTAGTCAGTGGCTATTTTTTATGGTATTCTTGGAATCCGTGTAGAACTGTGCTAATTGAGTATGTTGCTATGGGGGTTGCCATCATGTGTCTAATACAGTGCCAGCTCTGAATTTCATATTGAAGGGTGATTTTTTTTTTTTTTTGTTGCAGCTCATAATTGCACCACAATTTCAGTGCATTAGTTGGTTCCTATCACTCATGAAATTATTCCTTCAGAATTTTTAACAGACACTTACCGCTGTTTTTATTGCAGTTCTGTCTCGCGCCACACGCTCTGCTTGCTTGAATCCGGAGGGCTCTTTGTTTCCGTCTTCTGCGCGGTGGTTCATCTCCGCAGATTGTGAGCACGATATGGGGCTGTTTCAAGACATTTTGTTCGCTCCTGCCCGTGAAAATGAATAGATGCCGGGATTGTGAAGCGGCACTCTGTTTCTGGGAGGAACTGTAATGAATGGCTGGGATGTCTATTGGGAACATCGCAGTGGAGTGTGGGAAGATAAGTGGGTGAGAGTGGATACCAATACATATTAGGCCCAACCGATGGGGGAACCATTGACAGAGGTCACTGTGACCGGGTGACATTGTGGTCCTGGAGCTCTGACCAGGTGTCACCACAATGTGGTGGCATCTGTTGTGTTTAGGGAGGAAAGTCACTTCCACGGGGCATGATGTGGGTTCAAAGTAGGCGTCTCTCGGCCTGGGCAGCAGGCGTTCTGCTTGAACCCCACATGTGGACAGATGTTCTTGAGTAAGATTTTGGCTGCCCAGTAGCATTTGGTATTTTGAAATTTAATGAGCTGTCTGAGATGATGGTTGCTTAAGAATCCACCGAGACCTTTTGTTAAGACGCATAAAGCATTCACTGGTGCTTTCTATGGAAATATTAAGTTTTGGATTGTGGGTAATGTAAAAGTATTTTACTGTAATCTGGCATCTCAGTCGAGATGATTTGTGCATGGCTTGGGACATGTTTTAAATCCCATGCAGTTTCTTTTTTCCAAAATAACGTGCATCACCATCTGGAAAGCATAGAAACCATTCAAGACGGCCCTGTGTTTTTGATCATTTAGAAATGTTTTGAAAGTTGTGCAAAAGTTGGCTAAACCGGGAAAGGAATCAAAATAGGCTACACCCTCCAAGTCAAGAGCAAAACCCTGTCTTTATAGGACAGGAAAATGGACATTTAAGAGTCTTGTAAACATGGTTTTAGTGCAAGCGCTGCACTGCCCTTTTTCTGTATGTTTGTACAGATAAATGTACCAAAGTGATTATACTCTCCTCTCTTAATTAGCCTTTTCATGGCCTTAATAGCAGTTTTGTGGTTGGAAACTAAGATTGTGTGTTTACAGCTATTTTAGATCACAAAACAATTCTTGACAGAAACATGTTGTTGTGTTTTTTTCACAATATGGTCCTATAAATACTGGGTACAGTTTTCAGTTGTACTTATTGAAATTACATAGGCCCTTAGTCTAAAACTACACGCTGTTGCTGCTTTAAATATTTCCTTTCATGTTTGATCTTGGCCTATTGTTAGGCTGTAAGGATTTAGATATGCATTCTTAAAATACGCCGACCTTTAAATATATAAATATCACTTTTTTCGATTGATTCAGTAACATCTGCCTTCCCAAGGAGTAAGATTGTCTCATTTAGTGAAGAGGGAATAACAGATTATTCTATTCCTTTTTCCATAAAAGGTCAGATTAGACCTCAGCTCCATGTTGATCCAACATGCCCTAACTAAGCAATTCTATTCAATTGTCCTTGCAAGAAAAACAATCCCAGGATTCATAATTAGATCTTTGCAGTCTAATTAATGACGCATCAAAGATCACCTGGAGAGTAAGAAGCAGGTGAGGCTGACAGAAATATTTATGGAAATCCTCCAATCCTGCTTCTTTTCCTGTGTAGAGAAACTGGGCCACGCGGAGACCTCTTTCTGTGAATGCTCCTCTGTTTTTCCTGTCTGCGACTCGCGCTTTATTACGCTCACGCTGGCCTGTCCTCTCCTGACCTGAGCCAAATGCCGACACGCCAGCACACCCCCCCCCCCTTCTCCCCGTCACCCGACACCACTTTTCCTGTTTGTGCTTTGTTCTTCTTTATCAGCCGGCCTCCTCATCGCCTCCGTGTGAGAGCTCAGAGTCTCCTCGCTGCAGGGGATGGCCGCACCACGCCGCGCTCCGCAGTTTCTGCGCTTGCAGCATTTCTCCTCCTAACACTTCACCTGGGGTCTCGGGTTCGAATGTAGCACCTACTGCAGAAGTGAGAGGGGGTGTGCGGGTTTCAGTGTAGCCCGGTGCATACCTGTATGTTTCATTTTCTACATATATTTTGAAGACTCTTTTTGAGTATGTATTTAACTTCAAGGTAATTAGAGTCCCTTGAAACACAGCTGGAGTTGAAGTTCTTATGCTGTGGGGTTGCCTGGCCCTGTAGTAGAAGTGTGAAAGACGATGCCTGATGGAGTTAGCACCAGAGAGAGGGTTCTCAAAACTGAACCATACGCTCCTGTGAGCAGCTGTGTGCTTCCCTACCTGAGGCTTGCCTAGGCAGACCCTGCCTCATGTCTGGTGGCAGCCCAGTGCTGCCTGAAATGAGTGGTACATACAGCTCTTGTTTTGCTCAGCCAGCTTTAAGCCTGTCGGTCCTGTGTGCGTTTTGGTGTATGGGGGAGGGGAGGGGAAGGAGGGCATGACCAATTGACCTGAATGAGGGGTCAAGCAGTCGACTGCAGAGAAGGATAAATCGTGAGTCTCCCAACCATGCCCCCCCCCCCCCCCTACCCCCCCCCCCCCACCGCCGCGCTGCCCCACTCCAGGAGACTTTAATGCCATCTGAAGGAATTCCTCCCAGATCCATTAACAGGATAATGGGGGATTTAGAGATTGGATGGTTCATTAGCAGGAAGGTTTTTTTGTCTGCAGAAATGGCATTTCCCTCTTTGTATTAATTGTACTATTTAGGATTCTCAGGCAGGTTTATGTATTATTGTTCAGCTCTCGTGGCGTGATGACATTCAAATCCTGTTCATTGTCCTATTGTCGCAGAATGTCGGCAGCCGCTGCGGATCAGTGTGCTGCTGAATTGTTTTAAACTGTTGCTTTGTTGGTTCAGTGTTGCAGAGGTAGCTGCAGGAACGCACTGTAAACGTCTGGCTAATCAGCGGGAAAATGGCACAGATTTCGTGGAGCACACAGGGAATCGTGGTCCGTGCCCCCCACGTCGTGCGCAAGATGTCATTGCGAGGGAACTTGAGGTGAAATCTGTCGTGACTCCAGGGCCAATTAGCAGTCTGAAAAGGCCATTTGGAGAGGGTTACCGGGAAGGCCCTCGGTGACCCCTTTCCTCTCTGAGCACACTCAGGGTTATTAACCATTAACAAGGTCTGTCTGCTCTTTGCTGAGACTTAAGGCCCGTTTTCTCACTGCGGCTCCTCTAGTTTTAGGTTGCATTAATGAACTGCTTTTCTCTTTGTCTGGGTGTCTGATTGTTTTACAGCTTGCGTGCGTTTAAGCAGTGCTTCTTAAATGTGTTTATGTGTGGCTAAAGCCTGCGTGCTCTGTCTGTTTGTCATGGGGCCTTGCGTTGCTCGAGGAATTTTGGAACCCCCCCAGAAAGTTATCTGGTTTCAAAGGGTTTGAGGACACAGCTACGGACCAGTGCAGTCTCGAGTTTTGAAAACAAACCGTCCTTATCCTTGAGATATCAATCGTTCCTGCTCCTCTCTTTCCCCTTCTGAATGCTATCGTGATGCAGTTCAGCTTCACTGGATTTTAGAGTATCCAAAATGTAAAACGTCGCTCACCTTCTGCTGCGGTTGATACTGTCAGCCGACGTGGCCCGCGGGTTTTTCCGAGCAGGATGTGATGTTTGCTCCTTTCTTGCGTCTCCGGGTTTTCCCGCATTTCTCTTTTCCCCGGAGGTCCTCGCCGTCTCCGCGCAGCACGCCCATGCCCTTGCCGCTGCGCTCCGGGCCTGGAGATCGATGGCTGTCATGGCTTCTCCCCGGGTTGACAGTGGAGATTTGAATGTGCAGCAGCCAAAACTCTGCTCGATTGGGATCTGGAGAAGCAGATTGTCTGGGCTCCGCTCACCCTCTGTCATGCTCTGAAAGGTGGGCAGCACCATGGAGAACAGGGGTCCAGGTTCTCTCTCACGCTGTGGGCACCTGCCTCAGTTTGAGTGTGATTTCTCTGAATTCATCATCATCCACCCTGGGAGGGAGTCTATTGTGTTCACACAGATTTAAGTCATAATCATTGTCATTAATTTATATCTGGTCTACGTAATTTGATATAGCAGGGCATCTGTGACGTAGAACTGTGCCTGCTGTCACATTATTCAGCATTACAGTAAATGAATAAAAATGACTGTGCTGCGTGGATTGTCTCTTTGTTATTTGTTCTGCTTTCATTTACATGCGTTGATCAATTTCATTAGATTTCATTGCAAGCTACAGCTGTATTGTACTCCTCAGAACCATTGCTGCAGTATTGATAGGATTTGTCTGTGTAGTTTTTTTTCACCATGTGCCGTATGAGAAGCGAGCTGTGTCAAGGTCATGCGGCTGGGCGGGGGATGTCTCCTCCCCTGTGGTCCTTTGTGTGAGACAGCGTCTGCCTCACCTGCACTTGGCACCGTGAGCAAATGCTTACGGTCCTGTCAGCCAACAACACTGTAAGCAAGTGCTAGTGGTACTGTAAGCTATCAACACTGTAAGCAAGTGCTAGTGGTACTATAAGCCAACAACACTGTAAGCAAGTGCTAGTGGTGCTGTAAGCTAACAGCACTGCAAGCAAATGCTAGTGGTACTGTAAGCTATCAAGACTGTAAGCAAGTGCTAGTGGTACTGTAAGCTAACAAGACTGTAAGCAAGTGCTAGTGGTACTATAAGCTAACAACACTAAGAAAGCGCTAGTGGTACTGTATGCTAGCAACACTGTATGCTAGCCCTAGCAGCATTGTTAAAGAGCCTTAGCAGTACTGTAAGCCAGCCCTAGCGGCCTATAAGACATTTTCCTCACAGGGACAGTAATGAAGCAAGGTGTCTTATCTCTGCTTCCTTTCTCTGCTCATCCAGTTGCGAGTTTCCGTCTGCTGATGTAAACGCTGGTGCAGTTTTCCCTGCCCTCCCCATCACACCTCTCAGCTCCCGTCTCTGCACGTATGACTCACCTGTGTTCTCAAACTCACACGGACACACTCAGTTTATCAAGGTACTTAACCAACAATTGCCTCAGTAAATATCCAGCTGTATAAATGGATAACAATGTAAAAACCTGTAAAATAAGTCGCTCTGGATAAGACCATCTGCTAAATGCCAATAATGTAAAAACTGAGACTGGCTGGGTATTGATGGGGCTGAGCCCTGGTGGCTTCAGTGGCTTGTCTGTGTCCAGGCCTCCTCTTGTTCTGTGATCTTTACACGTGGAGTGGGAATGACTGGATGAGCTCAGGAGGCACTGAAAACCGTGTTGAGCGTGCTGGAAACACAGGCGCTAGCAGCCACGAGCTTGGCGATACTGGACCCCAGAACACATGCAGCGTGTCAGAGAGAAGGCTCTTTCCCCACTCTGTGGAGCTGGGAGCTTCTGGTCAGAGAGCCGATCGATAGGAGACGTGTGGGGCTGATACGCATGCAGGCCTGACGGGCCCAGGGGGCGGGGGGGTTTTACTGGTGGTCAATACGTCTGCAGTCTGGCGTTGCAAATCACAGCCTGTGGCAGCCGCGGTTCAAAGCAGCCTGCACCCATCCCCCCAAAAAAAAAACATTTCCCGCCTTTTTTGCCAGGTCCCGCCCACCTCGCGCCCGCCCGCCTCAGGTGCCCGCCCACCTCGCGCACCCGGGCAGATCGGGCCGGCCGGCGACACGCTGCAGCCGTCTCTCTGTGTTTCCGATGCGGCGCTCTCGGCTGCACGGAGGACGGGCAGGAAATGCTCGCGCTCTCAGTCTCGCTGTTTGATGTGGAGCTGCGCTGGTGCAGCTGCTGCAGCGGCACAGGCTACCACGCAGCGGCTGCGAGTCCGCGACTGCGCTTCCTGCTGTGTCTCACAGCGGCGGCGTGGCATGGCAGTGAGGAGCAGGCCTCGTAACCACAAGGTTGCTGGCTCAGTTCCCTGTAGGGGCACTGCTGCTGTAATCTTGGGCGAGTTACCTAACCCACAGTTGCCTCAGTAAATATCCAGCTGTATAAATGGACAGCACATAAAAACTGTAACCTGACTAAGTCTCACTGGATCTGTTAAATGACAGTAGTTTTAATGTGTTGCAGTGTGTGGCCGGGCACAGCGGCTGGGCCAGGGGCAGGGTGTCGGCCCCTGCATATGGAGGGCCCTCCGATCTGTGTCAGCTCACCCCGGCCTTGGCCCCGTGCTCCTGCAGCTAGGCATTGTGGGACGTAGGTCTCGTGCTCGCCAGTCTGTCTTCTCAGAAAGCACGCCTCCCCTTTTATACTGGCATGCCGAAGCCGGCGCTGTCGGGAAACGCTGTCAGTGTTTCTGGCAGATCAGATCCGTATTTTTAAAGCGGGCAACCGAAGAATTTGGCAAGGAGAGCTGGTGAATTGGAAACGGGAACGGCGAGAACCTGCCGTGCTGTGTTGCAGCTTGCATCTGGGTGTAAATGACGCACATGCAAACGCGTGTAAAACTGACTGCGTTAAGCTTCTATCTGCAAGGTTTGCGAATCGTTCACTGGAGGTTGTGTGGATGCTGCTGCTGCCTCTGTTTCAGTACTGGAATTAGACAAAGGCACTGAAGTTGCTGTTTAAACAGCAGGCTTGTTTGTGTAAGGTATCGACTGATTCCAGTGTCATTAATGACATATGCCTGCGCCTGTTATTTTCTCATTTCTGTGCATTGGAACTGGCCTATTTGTCAGGGTTCAGTTCTGAATATCGTAGCAGCCTGTGCAGTCTGTATGAAAATAGGCCTTTTAAAAGTGGTGGGGGGGAGGGGAGTTGTGGAAGCCTGTCTCTAAAAATAGCAGGGGCTTGTTTTTAAACGCACCCGAGCTTGCCTCTGATGGTGCAGTGGGAATATAGCATGAGAAAACCCTTATTAAACAGGCAGTAACCTGGCGGCGAGGAAAACACGCAGCGAGCATTAGCGTAAAAACCAGCGGCATCTCCTCGCCTGCGATTCGCAGCGGCCCGTTTAAAAATAGCGTCCGTAAATCTGTTTTTACGAGGAGAGACGCGCGAGCCTCGCAGCTCCAGGCTTCCCTGATTTCCGCCGCGCCGGCGTTTCAGCTGCAGAGAGTGAGAGACCGCTGTGTGTGTGTGTGTGTGTGTGTGTGCGCGCGCGCCTGTGTGTGTGCGAGCGAGCGTGCACGTGTGTGTGTGTGTGTGTGTGTCTCGCCCGACTAATGCACCAATCCTGCCTCCCCCTACGCCTTCTGATGTGTGGCAGAGAGACATGCCGTGAATATCAAATTTACTCGGTGCCAGACAACAGCGCACTTTCTCTTAACATGTCCGCCCGCCTGCTTTTTCTCCCGGCTCTGGCGATCAGGCCACCCCAGCGCCAGCAGACGTGCTTTCCCCCGGACCGTGTGCGGAGGGCTGCATGGAGGCAGGCGGCTCTCTCGGGTTCCGGCCGCAGACTGCATCGTGACGGCTGTCGTAGCATTGGACTCGCTTTATTCTGCGACTGAAAGAAGTGTTCTCTGCCGTCGTTGATAAATTTCCAAACACATTCAGGCTTGGCCTCATTTTTGCAGCAGTTCTGCAGTTGTGTTACGTACTTTTAATTGGTATATTTTTACATTTTCCAGGATGAGATTTTTAAGGACAGGTTGATTCTCTGCCTTCTTTTTCCTGCAATACAGCCACTTTGTAAAGGGCTACAAAGCATGTGATGCATATGTCAAGTGTGAAATGGTGTTTCATATCTGTTATGGCCAAGCACTCTTGATTGTTAGCATGTAGGCTGTCACTTTTTGGACCCTGTCATTTCATTTGGCCAGATGAAAGCCTCACCATTGACCTCTGTGTCTGTCATAGTATGTGGAGAAGGTCAAAGGTGAAGACTCCTTAGTTTGAGGTTCTCATTTAATCCTTTGGGGGAAAAGGCATAGCCATGAAACATGAAATGTTTTTCTCTGTCTCATGAGATGTGGTCAGGAGGGAACTACGGTCTGCTACTGAACGGCGTCTGGCGGTTCCATCACACTGCGGCACAAGACCACTATCCAGAACTTTCTCTGCTGTTGTCCCCTGATGGTGGAACGACTTTCCACACGTCATCCCTTCTGCCGAAATCCTCGCTATTTTTAAGAAACATCAGAAGACACAGCTCTTCCGCACTCACCTGATCACCTGAATCGCTATCAACGAAAGCAATTTCTTATGTAGTAAACTCTGTTTTCCTTTAAAAAAATTAACGCACTTGTGTTTCTGCCAGATAGTTTGTACCTTGTCTGGCCAACTATTGAAACTTGGTCATGCAGCGCTTCTAATATTGTGACTCCACGTATGGCTTTTGCTTGTGTTGTACTCTGCCTCACTTGTTAGTCACTTTGGATAAAAGCGTCTGCCAAATGAATAAATGTAAATGTAAGTGAAATACTACCATGGTTCTCCAGATTACTCAAAAAACCCATGTCTTACTTACTGCTATGTGCCTTAAAAAAGCAGTAGCATTTGATCTAATATGGATTGTTTTAAATGATATTCAGCGATTAATAGCAGGTATATGATATTGTGCACATGCTTGCATATTCATGAATTATTGTATAGTTGCCAATATTAAGCACAGGCTTAAGGTGCCTCCAGTGTGACCTAGCTGCAGTGGGTCCACATCTAAGCTAGCATGCACAGAGCCTGATCTGGCTGCACTTCTACATTACAGCTTGGCTGGCCTCTCTTCTGCACAACGGAGGAGCTGACAGCTTGCAGGCCATATGCCAACCAGAATCCTGCACTGCACGGTGGGAACTGCAGTTCAGTACAGAAACTGTCGTTCATCTTGAGGGCGGCAACAGACAACGCTTGGGTAAATTAAAACTAAGTGAATCGGTCAACCTTCTTGCACATTAGCAAAACAGAAGGTGGCAGCACAAATGCTGTATTTGAATAATCAGTAATAAAGCAATTAAAATGCAACGGCTACACGTGTGAGTGTAGTAAAATCGGCGAATGAGGAGGAGGGACTTGACACCGCGGGAGGTGGCAGGTGCTCTGCCAGGAGCGGCCGATGCAGCCGGGGCTGCTGTGAACGGCGGCGAGGGACCGCGGGCCCTGTGTATGCGCGTCACATCGCAGGAGAGAGGAACACGCTGTCCCGGGATTCCTGCGGGCGTGCGGCGCAGCCGTCAGGGAAGATGCAGCTGCAGGCGGTGCATCTCCTGCTGGCTCTGCCTGCTCTTTCCCTGGCCTGTCAGCCTCACCAGAACACTCCTTTCCTATGTAAAGGTGAATATAAGTACTCGTAAATGTGCATACGTATGTATTATTTTACATTTGTTTACATTCATTAAGAATGTCTGCTAAATTGAATGTAATGTAGTATGTAAATAGATGGATGTAGGTATAAATTCCAAGCCGTCTAATTAAATCTGTCTCTCTATTCACATTCAGCTTTTCTTTCTTCTTGGTGGCAAAAAATGCAGGTGATGGGGGGGGGGGGGGGTGCGTACTATTAAAAGAACTGCAGCAAAAGCAAGTCTTCAGCAGCCTAACAGTGAACAAATTCATGACACCGAAACAACTTTTGGAAAAGAACAGCTGAGCATTTGCTAGATAAATAGCATTTATTTATACAGACAAATAACATTTATGTGTTCCTCAGTGGAAGACCGGAAAGCTGACCGTGTTAAGTTTAAGAATGTGACAAAACTGCAGGCGAAGCTCAGTTTAAACAGGTTTGAACTGGAGTTCTCATGGGTGGTCACTGTCACTCCAGGAAAGCTTTTGAAGGCAGGAGGCGTTTTGTGACCATAGAACCAGAACCTGTCAAAATTTACATTTGCAAGTAAAATGTGTTCTTGTTACTGTTTAATTTGGCTATGTATTTGAGCAATATTTAAACAGGAAATGCTATTGCTGATATCCACCGTGTGCCTGATTTTTACGGTGTTGGGAAAATAAAAGTTTTTGTAAACAGTGTGTTAGAGGGAAGCTTATTTTCCTTAATATTTCAGTGCAAATGAGTAGTTACGTTTGGTACAGTATTTCATTTTGACGATCAGGCCATACTGTGACTGCTGACGGTGCTGGGTTGTTTGTCATTGAGTCTGAAAGGCCGTGGCCAGGAAAGGGCCTGTTTGGCTGTCTCTCTGGGATGCCCTCAGAGCCGCTGCAAGCCCCGGTCTCCTCCTGACTGAAGCATCAGGCTCCTCACACAGGCCTGCTGTCACAGAGTGAGGAGAGGCAGCAAGCATCCTGACCTGCTGGTCACGGTCTGTGGGACTCTCCCCTTCTCTCCCACCCTCTCCCTCTCTCCCTGTCTCCCTTCGAGTCTCTCTCTCCCTCTCTTCTGCTCTCTCACTTTCCCTTTCACTCCTTCTCCCCCTCTTGCCCTTTCTCCTTCTCCCCCTCTCTCTTCCTCTTTCTCACTCTCGCTCTCCCTCTCTTCTTCTCTTTCACTATCACTATCCCTATCCCCCTTTTCCTTTTGCTCTCTGTCCTTCCTTTTCTCTCTCTCTCTCCATTCCTCCCCCCCCCTTCTCTCTGAAGTGCATAAGCTCAGTCCCGGGCAGTGAGAGGCAGCCCAGGGCTCTGTAAGTAGGTGACATGTGTCGCTTCGTGTTACCTCTCCCACAGCCCCCCCCCTCGGCCCCCCGCAGCGGGGCAGTGATGCGTACAAGGCCGGGGCCACGGCGGCCTCTCTGCTGACCCCCGGCACCCATCACTCACAGAACTGCAGCGAAGATCGGCGGTGAGGACCGTGGAGCAGCGTGAGGCAGACCCAGGGCAGGCGACAGGCTGCTCTCTGTCAGGTCACAGGCGTGCCGCTCCGTGAGGGCCCGCCCCACGCCCACATCCAGCCAGTCAGAGCAAGCCGCATGCCTGGGCGCATCCCGGGAGCAGCCCATGTCTGAAAACCTTCCCAAATTCAAATTCAAATGCAAATGCATTTGATTGGCATGATTTAACATGGATAAATACTGCTAATTTTAACATTAGCACAGAAGACCCTGCCACTAGCGGATTTGCCTTTCGCAGTATCCTGCTCATGCCAGACAGCACACCCTGTTCCCACCGAGCCCACGCCCGCACCCACACGCTCACGTTTATGTAACATGCTACATGTGATTGCTGCATTATTTAAGCACATGCATATATTAATGACTTGCATATTACGTACTTATGTTGCATTAAGCGTGTTGTGTTGGGAGCATTGGATTATGTTTTTCGTACAGTGCAGTGTTTGTGAGGGGGACCCCACTCTGGCTTTGTCCTTTGGCAGTCCTCTTCATTTTCAGGACTTTCTGCAGCTCCTTTAAAGGGTTTTTAAAGATCGAAAAGGAAGCATTTCTTGGAACTTCTAGTCCATCTAGAGTTGTAGGTTTCTTTGAACTATGATTCTGTGAACTGTGATTATTTAAATGATCAGGTTTCCTCTCTGAATGTTCAATGGGAACCGGCCCGATTCAGACTCAGACGCATTTCCCTTGTGCTGGTGATGTACCTTTTTAAAGGTTTCAGTCGGATGTGTGTCCTGTTTAGTGTAGTTGTGGTGACTTGAGTTGACCCCAGTTCTCACTTCCATTCAATGCAGTGAGTTGAATACCACTATCAAAGAGCTTTGATGAGGCTGTAATTGGTGTATTGATATTTCTAAAAGGCTTCTTTTTATCACCAATGTTCTTCACTCCGCCCGTTCGTTTCATGGAGTCACTGTCATGCTAAAATACGCTGATGCGCCGGAACTCGAACCCGGGCAGGCATAATCTGGGGTGCTCTCTGGAGCGGTGTTGCCAGCAGCAGTGTGGTGCGGTGCCTGCTTTTTGGAAACCTTCTCTCCAGCGTGTGTTTCCCAGTGTGGTGCTGCTTTTGGGATTCTGAACCCGCTTGGTGTGTGCGACCCGTCCCTGCTTCTGGAGTTGCTATTTCAGTTACGTCCTGGGAGCCCTCGCTGTCTCCCTGGAAACCCGCCCGCCCGCCCGGTGTCGCCCAGTGAGCCCTGGCCCAGGGTGAGACCTGAGCCAGGGCCATGTCTGTGTAGAGAGTGTGTGTGTGTGTGTGTGTGTGTGTGTGTGTGTGTGTGTGTGTGTGAGTGTGTGTGTGTGTGTGTGCATGTTTGTGTAGAGTGTGTGTGAGTGTGTGTGTGTGTGAGTGTGTGTGTGTGAGTGTGTGTGTGTGTGTGTTCGGCGGGGCTGATCTCTGTGCTCGTTCCTGCAGTGGGAAGCCTCTCCGCTCTCGAGGGGCTCGTCTGGTAAAAGCTTTGATTTACGGCTCGTACCGCACCGGCCCCCAGCATCCCGCCCCTGCCGAAATGTCAGGGATATTTTTACCCATCCTCTCTCTCTCTCCGGCCGGTGTGCAGTTGGGACCTCTCTCCCTTCATCCACGCGAGAGGAGAGTGAGGAGCAAACAAACGGCACCTTTGTGTGGTGTGGGATGGGTATCCCTGGAGATAAGGGGAGAGCTCTCTCCCTCTCTCTCTCTCTCTCTGTCTCTCCCTCCATGTATCTCCTTCTCTCTCTCCCTCTCTCTGTGTGTCTCTCTCTCTCCCTATCTCTCTGTCTCTTTCTCTCTCTCTCTCTCCCCCCCCTCTCTCTCTCTGTCTCTCTCTCTCTCCCTCTGTGTCTCTCTCTCTCTCCCTCCCTCTGTCTCTACCTCTCTCTCTTCCTCTCTCTCTCTCTGTCTCTTCCCCCCCCTCTCTCTCTCTCTCTGTGTGTCTCTCTCTCTCTCTCTCTCTCTCTCTCTCTCTCTGCCTCCCTCCCCCTCTCTCCCCTCTCTCTCTCTCTCCGGGCTGTGTGTGTGGCTGGAATGGTGAGCTCGGCAGGATTGGTGTAAAAGAGCCCCTCTCCCTGATCCTCCTGTATCCCAGCCGAAGGTGCCACAGTGCTGATGATCGTTGTGAAGGTGTTAGATGTGCTGTAGTGGGTGAGTGATACGTGCTGGTGCAGCTCCAACGGCTCTGCTAGACCTGCTGCATTGCTGTCTGCCATGAGCAGAGTGTGTGTGTGTGTGTGTCTGTCTGTGTGTGTGTGTTTTACTTGTGCAGTCTTTAAAACAGGCACTTACTTCTGTGTGATTTTTCTGCGGGCCTGTAAGTGATTCTCATGCATTCGGCGAGTGAAAGTAAACAGCTCCACAACAGCGGCAGTAAAGCACAGACTGACAGTCCCTCCCCACCCCCCCCACCATCCCGTTCCTGCTCTGCCCTGGGTGTCACCAGTCCCCGCCGAGTGACATCCGAGCCTCCGCTCCTCAGCGGCCGAAACGGGGGTGGGGGGGTGGGGGGTATTCCGCCCCCTTTGATTGCACGGGCCGCGCCTGCAGACGCTGTCTTAGGTCTGCCCCCCGAGCGCCGTCTCGCCTTCCTTTGTTAATCAGAGAGCAGGAGATCGTTAGTGAGCGGGAGATCGTTAGCGCCACTCCTCCGCCGCTGATGAATGAAGCGCTCTCTCGGTCGGGCCGCTCATATCCCGCCCCGGAGATGGATGGAAGGAGGACTGGAAAGGTCACAGAATCTTTCGGCTGAAATTAATTACCCCGGTAACTGATGCCGGGAGGGTCTGCTGGGGTGACCTGAAGATGATGTGTGTGTGCGGCGGCTCCCACTTCCCGAGGCGTAAAACTGGCAGGACGCTTCAGACTGCGTTTTCAAGCTGTCTCAAATGTACCCTGTGTGCCATGTATCGGGTGGGTCTGAATTTTTAATGAGGCCACTGCCAGCCTTTTTTACATTACATTATTACCATTTACCAAAGCGACTTGCATTGGGTACAGTTTTTTTTTTTCCCCACAATGTTATCCATTTATACAGCTGGATATTTACTGAGGCAATCGTTAAGTACCTTGACCAAGGGTACAGCAGCAGTGCCCCAGTGGGGGAGTTGAACCAGCACCCTTTCGGTTACGAGTCCTGCAAGCATTATGCTACACTGCTGCTTGAAATATGGAGGGTGTGGCAGTTGAGTTTTGTGCTGGATTTACTGAGTTATATACGGTGAAGTTCCTCTCTCTCTCTCCCCCCCCCCTCCCCCTCCCTCTCTCTCTCTCTCTCCCTCTCCCTCTCCCCCTCCCCCTCCCTCTCTCTCTCTCTCTCTCTTCCTCTCTTCCTCTCTCTCCTTTTCTCTCCCTCTCTCTCCCTTTCTCTCTCTCTCTCTCTCTCTTCCCCTCCCTCTCTCTCTCTCTCTCTCTCTCTCTCTCTCTTCCTCTCTCTTCCTCTCTCTCCCTTTCTCTCCCTCTCTCTCTCTCCCTTTCTCTCTCTCTCTCTCTCTCTCTCTCTCCCTCTCTCTCTCTCTCTCTCTCTCTCTCTCTTCCTCTCTCTTCCTCTCTCTTCCTCTCTCTCCCTTTCTCTCCCTCTCTCTCTCACTCTCTCTCTCTCTCACTCTCTCTCTCTCTCTCTCTCTCTCTCTCTCTCTCTCCCTCCCTTTCTCTCTCTCCCTATCTCTCCCTCTCTCTCTCTCCCTTTCTCTCTCTCTCTCTCTCTCTCTCTCTCTCTCACTGTTGACCAGGCATGGCCTTTCCCTGTCAGGGGGGAGCAGTTGCCAACCCTCGCAGAGGCCCTCCATGTGCCTTTCAGTTTGCTGAAGGTAAAGGGCTCAAAGTGCTTTTGGCTGAGGCAGTGCTCTCTCTGGGCCCCACCGCAGAGCTGCAGGGAGGGGGTGAAGTGTTAGCTGCAGAGGGCCTCACAGTGGAGGTTCATAAGCAGGCCTGAGGTTTGGGCTCCACGAGAGCCTCACGGTGGAGGTGCACAGTGGGGCCTGAGGTGTGGGTTGCACGAGGGCCTGACAGCAGAGCTGCACAGCGGGCCTGAGGTTTGGGCTTCCTTTGGGCCCTTTGGTGGAGGTGTACAATTAGGCCTGAAGTGCGGGCTCCAAGAGGGCCTGACAGCAGAGCTGCGCAGTGGGCCTGAGGTTCGGGCTCTACGAGGGCCTCACGGCGGAGCTGCACAGCAGGACCACTCCAGGAACCCCCACCCCCGCCAGCTTCGTAATCGATACGCCATGAGGTCAGCCTCACCGGATTCCGTTCCGTTCTGGACGCTCTGCCCGCAGGCTTCCAGCCAAGACAGCGTTACCGCGGGAAACGGGCCTCCCGGTAAACACAGCACAGGCTCACCAGGTTTGGAGCCGATTAGGATCTCTCTCTCTCTGGCAGAGTGGAGTCACTGAGAGAGCACAATGGAAGTAGTGACACCGGGGGGGGGGGTGGGGGGGTGTTTCGGGGAAATCTCCCTTCCCCTCGTGACGGTAAATGGGTGGCAGAGAGGGGATGCCTTCCAGACCATGGAAAACCTGAGTCTTGCGTCAGGCCCTGAGCCGCATGGCTTTTTGCCTGATTGCTGGCACTCTGTGGGAATGCAGACTCGTGTGAGCTGGGGTGTTTGAGGTTCGTGCCCATCTGCCCGCACACTGCCGAGGGGTGAGCCTCGCCCCCGGGGGCGCGGACCCGCGGTGTCTCTGTGCTCTTATTAATTACACGTGGGGGGTTGGGGGGGGGGGTGTGGAAGGGAAACAGTGGGAATGGCTGTGGAATCTAGTGACTGTGATGTGTGGTAGTGTGTGTACTTGGCTTCCCTTAGTTCATAGGCTGTCTAGTCAGGCTGCACAAGTTAACTTGTGGTAGGGCTTGAATGGCGCTGTGCTCACACTCACTGGTCTGGAAGTGCTGCTCATTTAACTGGAATGGATACGCTTAAGTTCTGTTGTGCTGGAAGTCACTCTGGACAAGAGGGTCTGCTAAATGCATGTAATGTCATGTAAAGTGGGTTTGTGCAGCAGATTGGGGGGGAGAGAGCATGGCAGTAATGTAGGGGTGAGTGTTCTGAGACCGATTGGGAAGACACAGTAGAATAAGGGTGGTCCCATGTCTACCCCCCAGGAGGGACGACAGCGAACGGGGGGATGGGGGGGTGACCCTGTGTGTCCGGCTGGGGAGAGAGGCGCACCTGCGGAGGCCTGTCTAATGGATTTCCACCCTGAGAGCTTTCTTCTCCCTTCCACAAAAAGCAGGTTTCCTTTTAAGCTTTTAATTCAGAGCCCTGGAAAGAGAGGAAAAAAAATGAATTGCGTTACACGTTCTGCATGAAAAGCAGGCTACGCTATAAAACGTGCACACACCCACCCCCCCCCCCCCCCCCCCCGGTGGAAACCTGCAGCACCAGGTCAGCGGAGAGACCGCCTGCATTTTAAAATGGGCCGCTTGCAAAACACATGGAGAGGCGCTGTGCGTGACTGTGTGTGTGAGCAGCTGCGTGAGTGCGTGCGTGAGTGCGTGCGTGAGTGTGTGCGTGACTGTGTGTGTGAGCAGCTGCGTGTGTGCGTGTGTGAGTGTGTGCGTGAGTGTGTGCGTGGTCATCTTTGTCCTCGATCTGCTGGATGTTGTAAGAGCGTAAGATGGAGTCTGATTAGAAACTCCCATCATAAACCGTTGAGGTGATTGCTTTATTTCCTGTCACACTGAAAATCAATATAGTTTTGGGGGGGGGGATTTGGTGATGGATAACAAGCATTTGGGGAGGGGGGGAGGCTTTTATAGACAGACCACACTTATTACTAATAATGCATAACCACAGGGAGAGTGTGTAGCTGGATATACCCGGGCAGAGCAACTACACGGTGGGGACTGAATTCTTGGTCTGGCTGACTTCTCTGTCTGAAGGCCTTTTCCTGGGTTGTATTTTTCTACAGATCCACCCTCAGCTGCCTTTCGTCAGGATTTCCTGTGTCAGTTGCACAGCTGACTTTTATGTGTGCTTTCTCTGGGGGGGGTGTCCCCGCTTGGGGGTGCGTGCAGGGTGAGTGACTGGTCTAAAGTGCCGAGGCCTGAGGCCTGTGACACTCTCCCTGTAGGCGGCCCCCTGCGTCCTCCAAGCAGCAGGTCAGGAGACTCCACGCAGACGCTGCCAAAAATAGCATCACCCTCACCCGGGCGTCCGTGCCAGCGCAGCCTGCCAGCTATCTCCCCTTCAGCGCCCCCCCCCCCCCCCCCCCCCCCCACCCCCCCCACACACACCCCCCCCGCCCACCTCTACCGCACCACCTACATAAAAGGATGGGGAGATTAGCATTTTCCCCCGACGATGCAGCTCGTCCCGCTTGCTTTCACCGCCCCTGTCTGTCTTGGGCGCACTCCCAAGAGCACAACTACATAAATCGCAGGCCTGGCAGGATTTCAATAGTCTCCCTCGGACCGGCTCTAACCGCAGGGTTGCAGGGACCGAGAGCTCCGCGGGACCCCGCTTTAATTGGTTTATAAAGCCGAGCATAAATTTCTTGTTTTCGCAAAGCGATTACTCTCACCCGGACCCCCCTAAGTTAATTTAGAGAGCGTAAGATTGGAGGAAATCCATCAGTGAGGGTGTGATTTAGGGGAGCGGGGGCTGGCGTCTCCTCTCCCTGCGCCTCCGGAGTCTCCGGCGTCCGCGTCCGCAGGCCGCAGCGGCAGGACACGCACACGCCTGCAGGCCCAGGTGTCACGCCGATACCTGCAGGTCCCCCCCCCCGCCCCGCTGCTCAGGTCACGCTAACGCATGGCGCGGCCGCGGCACCTTTTATGAAGAATAATGGTCAGGCTAATGGGCACAAAACAAAAGCAGAAGACGGGCTGCTTTTTTTTGCAGGCGTTTACCGTTAATGTGTCTGGAATTAGTTGGCGCTGGAGCGAGGAATTATAAATCGCGCCTCTCCGCAATTAACTCATTAGAAAAATGACGCGGCGGGGGAAACGGTGGCGAGAATCCCGCTCCGCTGGCGGAGGCGTTATTGATTGCGGCGTTTGTTTGCGCCGCGGAATCCGCAGGCGCTGGAGGGAGCATGTGCGCGCACGCCTCCGCGATTAACCCGCTTGTTTTGACCGTGCCGCCATTTCCGCCGCCTCGTTTCCGATTGAGCTGTCCATCTGCACGAGTCGGCTGCATGCACAGCGTGAGCCCCATGGTGGACCAGACTTCACACGGTCCAGAGGTCTTGTGTGTCAACGCTGCCTCAGATTCCCTGGAGTTTTTGAGACTAGCTCCCCCCTGTGGCTGGAGGAGAAAATAACAGCTATTTAAGTGCCTTTGTCTCTCAAGCTGTTAGGGTGGGGGATATTTTCACGCTAATTTTTTCATGTTGTCTCGTATGAGAGCAGGTTGGATTTGTAAAGCTCTCCCATATTCAGATTCCACCCCCATACATGCTGTAGGTTGAGGGTTTTTGAGACTGACGGCATGATGAAAACTCCCCAGCTGAACAGAACGTGGTTCTGGCTGTAGCGGTGGTGCAGTATGCGTAATGAGGTCTCCCGCTGTGGCCTTTCAAGTTGACACCTTGGAGATTTCTCTCTCAGATCACCAGGGCTGTTTTAAGTGTTAATCTTCAGCTCTCTAACCCCTGTCTTTTAAAGAGAGCCTAGAGCAGTTACTCAGGAAAAAAATAGCACTATATCTCTTGTAGTGCTTATCATTTATCATGTACATATGACATGTGACGCTTGCAGGAAAGTTTTATGGGAAAAGCGTGTGGAAGTGAACCACAGGGGAGGTGTTTGTGCGTACTAAACACACACCAAGCGCATGGCTCACTCACTGCATTTATAAGCGCTTGTCACATCCAGCCAAACTCTTCCCTGCTTCCCTGCTCCCGGCGGCAGCAGGTGTCTTTCTGTGGTCTCCTGCACCTGCCTGTGTCCGGCGGGAGTTTCCCCGCTCTGACAGTGAGCTCCACAGTGCCGTCGCTCTCAGCATGAGAATCGGGCTGCTCTGTCTTTGCACTCTGCACTCGCTGTAGCGCTGTGTTACGCAGGCCCCTGTAACCGGTCCCCGCTGCTCTCCCTGCTTTGGCGATGCGATTTTCGGCCGGTGGACTTAGCGAGGGCGTGCGTCTCACGCGGGGAGAGCCAGGCCCCTGTCCTGGCCAGTGTGGAGGGTGAGAAAAACCTCTCCACGAACATTCGGCGGGCTCGGGGCATTCTGAATCTCAGAGGACGCTGCGTTCGCAGTGTTTCCGTCTCTGTGTCTCGTTACATTATTACGTTATTACTGTACATTATTACATTATCACATTGTTGTCATTTAGCAAACGCCCTTATCCAGAGTGACTTAACATAGTTTGCAGTTTTATCCATTTATACAGCTGGATATTTACTGAGGCAATTCTGGGTTAAGTACCTTGCCCAAGGGTACAGCAGCAGTGTCCCGGCAGGGAATCGAATCAGCAACCTTTCAGTTACGAGCCCTGCTTCCTTTGCACTATGCTACGCCGCTGCCTGCTGCTCAGTGTACAGTACGGGGAGAGCAGGTGCATTGAGGGGAGCTGCCGTAACGCTGAGTCACTCTGCAGCTCCCCGGACAGGAGGGAGCCGTCGGAGCCGAGCCTGCACGCGGCGTCACTCCGATCCCCAGACGGGTCGCCGCCGCACCGGGCGCTCCTCCGGGCTCTGCTTCATTCATAAAAAAAACCCCGGCCTCAGCAGCTGAGGGGCGGGGCGGGGGGGAGGGCTCCGACAGGAAGAGCCTTTTAAAGGAGCGGCGGGTGCGTCGGCGGGCCCGGTCGGATATCGCCCCCACCCCCCGGCCCAGCTGGGCGTAAAAGAATCGCTCGTTTATGCCTTCCTGCCGCCTATCTGGGGCTTGCGCTCGCCAGCCCCGTTGCCAAGCAACTACAGCCGTTCACAAATGGCGGCGGGAGACGTCTGAGTTAACGCTCGCCCGGCCCTGAGAGTGTTTTTTTTTTTTTTTTTTTTTTGTCAGTCCGCTGCCTTTGTGTGCGCTTTGAACTGTACGGGTTCACTGAGGAGTCACAGTACTGTGTTTTTTCTTTCCTCCTTCCTGCTTCAACCTGTGTCCTGACCTCCCTTTCCCAGCCTCCTCAGGGTCTCTCCCTGTGTCACTGTCACTGTCTTGTGAGAAGAAAGGACAGATTGTTCCCTTTTTTCTGTGATTCCTTCGGTGAGGGTCAGTGTGTTTATTCACGGCGGTGAATAATGCGGGCGGCGAGCGCAGAGCGTGTGCTCTGGGTTTGAAGCTCTGCTGCAGCCGCAGCCGCGCATGTTTATTCATGACGGACAGGGAGCCGCGGCGCGGGGCTGGCGGCGTGTGCCGCGCCTCCGCGCAGCGTTAATGGCTCTTTGTGAGCTCGCTCCGCCGGCTATGCTCCGCCGGCTATGCTCCGCTGGCTGCGCGGAGCTGTCCTCCGGGAGCTCTCCTGTGATTGCAACGCTCTGTTTGTTTGTTTGAGCTGAGTTTGTTGTCTGTCTGTTTGAGCTGCCTCTGCCCTGAGACACGCTGCTCTTGGATGCTGCTGTCTGTGCTGCTCTGTCTGTGCTGCGGGAGTGAGGGCTCTGTCTGTGCTGCGGGAGTGTGCTGCGGGAGTGAGGGCTCTGTCTGTGCTGCGGGAGTGAGGGCTCTGTCTGTGCTGCGGGAGTGAGGGCTCTGTCTGTGCTGCAGGAGTGAGGGCTCTGTCTGTGCTGCGGGAGTGAGGGCTCTGTCTGTGCTGCTCTGTCTGTGCTGCAGGAGTGAGGGCTCTGTCTGTGCTGTGGGAGTGAGGGCTCTGTCTGTGCTGCTCTGTCTGTGCTGCAGGAGTGAGGGCTCTGTCTGTGCTGCTCTGTCTGTGCTGCGGGAGTGAGGGCTCTGTCTGTGCTGCTCTGTCTGTGCTGCGGGAGTGAGGGCTCTGTCTGTGCTGCTCTGTCTGTGCTGCGGGAGTGAGGGCTCTGTCTGTGCTGCAGGAGTGAGGGCTCTGTCTGTGCTGCGGGAGTGAGGGCTCTGTCTGTGTTGCGGGAGTGAGGGCTCTGTCTGTGCTGCGGGAGTGAGGGCTCTGTCTGTGCTGCTCTGTCTGTGCTGTGGGAGTGAGGGCTCTGTCTGTGCTGCTCTGTCTGTGCTGCGGGAGTGAGGGCTCTGTCTGTGCTGCTCTGTCTGTGCTGTGGGAGTGAGGGCTCTGTGTTGTGGGAGTGAGGGCTCTGTTTGTGTTGTGGGAGTGAGGGCTCTGTCTGTGCTGTGGGAGTGAGGGCTCTGTGTTGCGGGAGTGAGGGCTCTGTCTGTGAGGCAGGAGAGATGATACAGCCTGTACCGTAGGAGAGATGGAGCAGTTTGTACAGTAGGAGACGGCACGTGCTCTATTTCCGATGCCTCTGGCAATGTTGAAGGAGGCGACGGTGGGCAGGTTGATGAATGGCACTTAGAATAGAAGCCTGTGTCAGTAGGGAGTCTTTGTCAGTCCCACCGGAGAGTGAGTAACATCCGCTTGTGCAGCTGCTCCCAGGTGTGTGTCTGTCTAGACGCAGCTGACAGAGTGTAGAGAGAAGCGGAGCCACTTTGTCAATGCGGCGGCTGTAAGTCGGGGTGTTTCTGTTCTGCGTCTGCAATCAAACTTCAGACCAAACCCGAGAAAAAGTGACATGCATTTCAAACGACTTCAGGGGAACAGATGAGCTGGTGGAGTGTTTTGCAGGGGAGAGGGGTTTTGTAAACGTTAAGGGGTTGTGGGTGTGAAGGAATTGTTTAGCATAAAGAGAAACATGATTGTTATGTTTCACATTGAAAAGCCTAGCATTGTATCAGTTTTGATTGACCCTTTGAGAAGTAAGTGTCTGGTGAAATAGTTAAATATAAGGGCAAGATGGAACTATGAAGGTGTAAAAGGGAACTTTTTCCGTATTTTTGTTTTTCAGTATGACAGGACTATTAAGAACTGCAATAACTGCAGGGTCTGGGGATTTGTAGGGGGTTAATAACTAGAAGCTCACTTTATTCAGTTTATTTATCTTTTGGTCTTGGCAAAATGATTTTTCAGCATTCTCCTTCATAACCAGGGATAGATTTTCAGCCGTTGCTAGTAGTTACCCTCAGGGAATTCATTCAGAACCCAGTCTCCCTCCCTCAAGGGGTGAAGAGTGATTTGAACTCTACCTACATCTGAGTGAAAATTAGAAATACTGCAAAAAAAAGAACATTTCGTTTTAAATTATTTTATTAATCTAGTCTTAACGCTTGGGTGGAAATAGGCAGGCCTAATATCTGCAGTCTGCAATGCCCAAAATGTCATAAGCTATTCACAGAGGGTAAACATTGCAGGTTTTCTTTGCAGCGATAAATCCCTGAGAAAGTGACAGTGTGATCGGGCCCAGAGGAGTCGTCAGGACCCACGGCATCTGTCGCCCCGAAAGTGGAGCCAGAGGGGTGAATTAGGGGGGAGTGGCCTCAAGCCCCACCCACAAGCCCAGCGAATAGTGACGCTTGTTGGGGGGGGGGGGGGGGGTTGGGTGGACAGATGGGGGTGTGCAGAAAGCAGATCTCCAGATACAAAGCGGATGCAGTCCAGTCATGCAGTAACCAGATTCAGCCTGTGAGGACTGTTTATGCTGCCCTACATTTGGGCTGTGGACTCGAGAGTGTGGAGTGAAGGCGGTGTTGTCTAATTGCAGATGCACAGCCATTGTCCGGGATGTCTGGGAGTCCACATGAGTGTCCCGAGTGCATGCAGTCACTGATGTCACTCAGGGTTATAAGACGAACTGAAATCATTGCATGTCTGTAACACCTGAGTTACTTCACCTCTGCAGTGAGTGAACATGGTCTCTCTGTTACAGTCCAGCCTGCATCAGCCCAGGTCACAGTCCACCAACATACCGGGCTTGTATCTGTTTGCTCACGGACGTTGCCCGGGTTTGTGTTGCCTCATTTGCAATTACTAAAAGGCCTTTTTAAATCACATACAGGTTGTCACGCTCATTAGCTTCTCCTGCTCGGTTCTGTGTAGTAATGAATGAAATGTCTGCATCTGACCTCAGCTTGGGGTGTAGTTGTGTTTAATGCCATCTTTGATGCTTCAATCTATCACCCTACCTTCCAGTTACGGTGAAATGAGGATAATAAAATATTAGAACATCAATATTGTCCTAAAGGCTGAGAAATACCACATTACCATTTTGACTTTGTTTCAAACACGCACATAAATTAAAGCAGGTCTGTGTGTAATTAATGACTGTGGAGGCCTATCAATCACTCACCGGAACATCATGGGAGTGGCATGTAAATCATAATGAGTTATTGCTCCTAAATTACTTTATTACGTGTAAACGTATGTTCTCCCTGTCTTCCTGAGACACAACCGGCAGGAGATGCAGTGTCTGTTCCAGCAGATTCTGCCATACTCATTGCTAACGTTTGTTTTTTCCGTGTTATTTTCACATCATTTCATATTTTCCCATCGAATCAGAAGTGACTGGAATGGAGAAAACCCTATAAGGTGGGGAAAGCCAAGAGTCTGTATTGTGACCAGACCGGTCCAGTGGGAAGACTTTTCATTGCAGTATTGTCATTTACCAGATGCTCTTATCCAAAGTGACTTACATAGATTGCAGTTTTATATGTTATCCATTTATGCAGCTGGATATTTACTTAGGCAATTCTGAGCTAAGTACCTTCCCCAAGGGTACAGTAGCAGTGCCCCAGCAGGGAATCAAACCAGCAACCTTTCGGTTACGAGCCCTGCTTCTCGCCACAATGCTGCACTGCTACCCATGAGCAGGCATTTGATCCGGTCACCCCTGACCCCCCCTGTCTGCCTCCCGTCCCTGCAGGTCAGAAGACATGCCTCCACCTGCACGGCATCTTCCCCTACGTCTACGTCCCCTATGACGGCTACGGGCATCAGCCGGAACGCTACCTGCGGCAGGTGGCCTTCAGCATTGACCGCGCCCTCAACGTGTCCATGGGAAACCCCTCCTCCAGCACGCAGCACGTCTTCAAGGTCGCGCTGGTGTCTGGGATGTGAGTGCCGTCCGTCCGTCTCTTCGCTTGAGTTATATTACATCACATTACGTTATTGCCATTTAGCAGACGCTCTTATCCAGAGCGACTTACATCAGTTACAGGTTTTTACAATGTTATCCATTTATACAGCTGTATGTTTACTGAGGCAATTTTGGGTTGCCCCTTTGGGGAATCAAACCTGCAACCTTTCGGTTACAAGTCCTTAACCACTATGCTTCACTGCTGCCACTCACTACATTAAACTCAATGCATTTCCCTATCCGGGACATTTTCCGTGGCTTCCATTCTTATATCTTGTGTATGTATTTTGGAATTACTTCAGGTTAAGCCCCTTACAGGAGGGTGCAGGTTACAGGTGCACCTCCTGTACCAGACAGACTGCTGCCTGTTCCCAATATCATTTTCGAGAAGTCACATTTTCCCCACACCTCCTCCCACTGGTGTTTTTCCTGCACGCATTTAAATGAAGATGTGGGAGAGATATGGGGCCTAGGTTTTAACTGCCTGTTACATATTTAATATCACACTCTCTATCCCACACCCGTGACCCCTAAACATGTTGTGCTGCATCGCCTGCCGGCGCACCGATGCGCAGAGCACCTCTGGATATCTCTCTGAATGCTGTAACCCCCCAATGCAGCTTTCATAGCCAAAAAGGAAGGAGGAGCTGCACGAGGAAGCCGATGTTCTATTGACTTTACTGGTTGCCTAGGTAACAGTATAATCCCAGTGCTTCTCTTTCCTGCGCTTAGTTTTTCTTCTGTACCAGGGGTGAATCGGAGTTTCAGACAATGGGCCGGTCTGTTACCAGCCACGTTAATGTGAAAATGTTAGCCCGTCTTCCCCGGGACATGATCGGGCCTGAAGTCTGCCTAAGCAGTGGCCTTACTCTGCGCCCGCTGATGGCTGGCAGGAGGAAGTCAGACGGCGTTCGAGTGCAGTCAGTGTCGCAGGGAAGTGCGGATCTCATGTTTTAAAATCGCATTCAGTTGGAAAAAAAACGTTTGCATAAAATTCTCTGTGTGACACCCAGAGACCCCTGCTGCATCTCAGATGTAAACAAGATAAGCGAGAGGGGAGGGGGTTTGGGGAAGGGGGGGGGGGGGTGGGGGGGGGGGGGGGGGGGGGGGGGGGCACTCACCTTGTGAGTTGAAGAGCACAGTGAAGACGGTTTGCATTGGCAAAATCAGGTACACACAGTACTGACACAGAGTCTCCTCACTGATCGTGACTGGTCTCCTCTCTTCCTCTAGGCCTTTCTATGGATACCACGCCAAAGAGAAGCAGTTCATGAAGATCTATCTCTACAATCCTCAGATGGTGAAAAGGTGAGTGTCTTATTTTCGTTACACTCCGCTCTAACCATCAGTGAAAGCTGTGGTTAAGGCAGGTGCTTTTTTAGTTAGTCACTCAAGTGTCTTAGTGTTTGAGTGTGTGGTCTCATTAAGCCTGCTTTCTGTAGTGGGTTTCAGTGACGGTTAAGCAGGGGTTTCCTGTTGTAGATGTACTGCTGAGGATGGCTGTGCATTTCTGGTGTTTTTTTTTTAATTTCTTCACAAGGCCGTAGTTCTTTCTTAGAGAGGAGACTTATAAGTGAAGTGTATCATCCACATTAATGATTTCAACCCTGTGGTTGAAACGGTCAACAGCAGCAATGTGTGGATGGCTGGAGAAGGTGCAGACCTCTTCAGCTCTCGTTTAAAGCTGAACCGATGCTGAGTTACAGAGAGGATCGTGGTTTTTGATCCTGCTCCCTCTCATGCACGCGTAGTTGAGCTGAATCTTGTCTGGTTCAGGGTCTGTGAGCTACTGCAGGGAGGAGCCGTCATGAACAAGAGCTACCAGCCCCACGAGGCCCACATCCCCTTCCTGCTCCAGCTCTTCATCGACTACAACCTGTACGGCATGAACCTGGTCAACCTGGGTGCCGTCAAGTTCCGCAGGGCCCGGCGGAAAGGTAGGACCTCACCCCCCCAGCCCGTCACCCCCCTCCCCTCACCCCCCCAGCCCGTCACCCCCCTCCCCTCACCCCCCTCCCCGCACCCCTCACCCCCCCAGCCTGTCACCCCCCTCCCTTCACCCCTCACCCCTTATCCCTCACCTCTCGTCTCTCGCCCCTCTAGAGACCTAGGATGAACGGGCACCTGTACAGCCGGGTGTAGTGTTTGTGTTTGTGTCTGTGTCTGTGTCTGTGTGTCAGTCCCCCAAAATGACGCTATGGAGAACACAGGCTGCTCAATGAATAGACATTTTGGTGTGTGAGAGCATAGTTTTTAGGTAGGCGTAAAGAAAAGCCAGGAGCCAGTGTCACAGTGGAAAACTCCCATTTCATTCACCAACTTTGACATCACGCTGTAATGTCCGAGGGCTACATACCCCTGCTTTAACGCACGAGTGATGAGTGGTCAGTTTAATTCCCCTAAAAGTCTTCCCACATTTTTTTTCCCCACAGTCTTCCCATTCCCTCTCAAAACCGGCTATCCTCACACATTTGAACCATTTGTATGTTGTTTATTATTAAAATGCTGGTATTCTTTAAAGTATCTGAGTGTAAGTCTTGTCGGTCCTGACCTCAGAATGCTCAGGGAAGCTCATCTGCACATCCTCTTTCTGGCCTGGGGATTGGCCGATTGGCTGCCCGCATTCTGCTCTCTCATTCCTACCTGGCATCTTACACTGTGGTAGTGCTCATGGCTCAGGCTCTGGTAGTTTCCAGGCTGTGGTTTTCAGTGTCTGGTGAGGGAGAGCCTGCGTTCTAATCAGGTTTCTGGGAAGATCCCAGAACCCCAGCTGTATTTTGAACTGTATTTTGAAGCCTTTTCATGAGCAACCTGAAGAAGAAGAGAGTTGTGGAGAGGTAGAGCTAGAGCTAGAGCTATGGCTACAGCAAGTCCCAGCCAATCAGACAGGTGGAAGTCCGATCAAAATCTGCAGCTCTGAGGTGAAAATTGGTGAGGTTCCTGAGATGATCTGGACACGGCGGAGCACACCGTTGGAGTGTAACTTACTGCAGCATCATCTGACAGCAGTTTTACCTGGAGACCCGTTTGGTGCACAGGTGTGTTTGATGGACCGCATCAGGCTCCCAGGCCATGGTGCACCACAGTGTAGGATACCGGCCAGTCACCAGGAGAAGGACACCTGATCCAGCAGCGCCGAGAGGGTGCATCAGTACTGCAGATACTGCCAGCAATCACTGTAGGACAAATAAAGAACCACATTAGATTAAAAATTTCAGGAATGTGTGTATTCCCTTAATTGGGAAACAGACCAGGTCTTACCTGAGAAGTTGCTAATGTCACACTCTCCCAATCCTGTCTGATTTGCTCCTCTTCGTGTAATCTGGGTATATATTTGCGTTAGTGTGATTTTTCCACAAGAATATGTATTTTATG
The DNA here is from genome assembly GCF_013368585.1 of Megalops cyprinoides. NCBI lineage: Eukaryota > Metazoa > Chordata > Actinopteri > Elopiformes > Megalopidae > Megalops > Megalops cyprinoides. The sequence continues at coordinate 4,874,032 of NC_050599.1, forward strand.
TCCTCGCATCACTTGTCAGTACTGCGGTTCTGCAGTGGATGAGTGCGGTTCAGCTGTGTGCTGTGTCTGAGTTCACGCTTGCCCTTTGATTCGCTCCTGCGGCGTGGGGCTCTCCCGGGGAACTCTGGGAGTCTGGGTCAGGCGCTCTGTGTCACGCTGCCAGCGGTGTTGTAGCCCTGCGCCGCTGCGGCTCCACACTGCGGGGGCTGCCACTGTGCTACGCTCATACTGCGTTCCTGCTGTGCCCCCCCCACGCGCGCTACGCACTCCCTCTGTCTGCCCCAGCGGCGCTGGTCAGGATGCGACACCGCACACGGTGCATGAGTCACACGCCAACTCCGACCCCCCTCTCCGGCAGGGACTGGGTTCACCAGGGGACGATCCTGCTGCCGATGTGTAATACCTCACTTCACCCCCCCCCACCCCCCTCGGCAGGCCGGGTCAGGGGGAGGATAATCGCTCTTTCAGATCCCCCGCGCTCGCCGGAGAGAGCTCTGGCCGGCTTCCAGCGCGCTGCATAAAGCAGGAGCAGAGACGCGTGAGGAGAAAGAGCAAGCCGAGGCCAGCGGCCACCGAGGCTCACATCCCTGCTGCTCCGCTCCAACGGGGAGGGACTGCTCACCTTCCCTCTCGCTGCGACAGGAGAAACGCTCCACTGCCGTACCTCCCTCTCACCGCCCATTACTACAGCCGGACACACAGAGTGTTCACCTCCCTCTCACCGCCCGTTACTACAGCCGGACACACAGCGTGTTCACCTCCCTCTCACCGCCCGTTACTACAGCCGGACACACAGCGTGTTCACCTCCCTCTCACCGCCCGTTACTACAGCCGGACACACAGCGTGTTCACCTCCCTCTCACCGCCCGTTACTACAGCCGGACACACAGCGTGTTCACCTCCCTCTCACCGCCCGTTACTACAGCCGGACACACAGCGTGTTCACCTCCCTCTCACCGTGTCCTGGAGAAGCGCTCCGTCCGTCACCACGCTCTGCCTGACCCAGAGAGAAGCGACATGTCCGCCTTCCCTCTCACTGCTTCCCAGCAAAACGCTCCACCCCCCCATGCTGTCCAGTCACCGCGCCCAACCACATCCAGAAAGGGACAACCTCTTCGCCTTTCCTCTCTGCCCCGCTCCCCCTGTATCCCAGTGAAACACTGTGCCACATTACGACTGTCACCGCCTGTCGCTGCGCCCAGAGAGGGGTGATGTGTTTTCCTTGCCTCTGCCACACTTCCTCCCACCGAAAACGCTCCGCCACCATGCCGTCCGTCACTGAGACGCCCCACGTGTTTAGCTTTGGTCTTTGATATTAACGTCTTTGCGTCTTCTCAGTGCGGGGCATTGAGCTCCAGCTTAATCAAAATAAACACCCAGGCAAGTTGGGCCGTTTCGGGCCAGTCAGGGACAGGAACATCACGGGGGTAAAAAGGCAGGTTGGCAGGAGACACAAGAGAAGGTAATCCCCTGCTCTGAACTCGGCTCGGCAGGAGCGGAAGGAGTGTAGGTTGTAGGTTTTTTTTTCCCTCAGATCTCTGGGAGCTGTGACCTGTTTATTCTTTCCTTCGTGAATGGGGCGGGACGGAGCCGTCACCATTTGATCTTCAGTAAGCCCTAATCCTCAGTTGGGCTGCTGTGGGACAGGTATCTGCCATTTCATGCCTGAGTGAGTCCCCCTTCATGGGACGGGAGAGTCTCTCCCCCTTGGCCCAGCACGGCGCCGGAGTGCATGAAAGAGTTAATGAACCGGCAGGAAGTCTCATCTCCAGATTAACGGCTTCTTAAAGACGTTCACGCAAGACCCTCCCCAAACAAAGAGCGGATTTTGGCGGCAAATTCACCTTGCCTCCGGGACATAAGCAAGAGAAAAGGATTTTGGATGAACTTCCAAGAGCTCCAAATCGAACAATATCCTGTACTGCCTGCCGCTGTGCCGCTCGCAGCTTTTCCTTTGAACGCGTTCTCGTGTCGGTCAAGCGGTTGGGCTGAGAAGAGCAGCTGCTTTAAACTTGCTGTCTCTGGTTGCAATCACGGAGGAGTTTTGCGTTAGCGATCAGATGGGGGAATGAGAAAAGCATTCGCAGTGTCTGGTAACGAGCTCTGCCGCGCTTGGTCTCGCAGCTCCGCGGATCCAAGCGGCATGTTCAGAACCAAATGCAAATATGTTTGAATGTGCTTGGCCATGTTTTGGCCGTCTGCGGAGCGGTCTGCTCCCAGCATTAAGGTCAGGCTGAGGAATGTGGCGCGAGCTGTGCTTCCAGCGCAGATCTGGAGTGTATGGTGACAGATCTTAAGAAGCAGGATCAAAACCACCGTGCCACACCGGGCGGCTGTGAGGAGGTGTGGCCTGTAATCGACAGGTTGCTAGTTCAGTTCCCCAGTGGGGCGCTGCTGCTGTACCCTTGGGCAAGGTACCTAACCCACAGTTGCCTCAGTTAATATCCCACTGTATAAATGGATAATATGTAAATACTGTAACCTATGTAAGTTGCTCCAGATAGGAGTGTCTGGTAGATGACAGTCATGTTATGTAATGTGATGTTAAACACATGCAGTTATTTGTTGCTGTTCCCCTCAGTGGAAGAAAAGTTCTGTGTCTGTCACCTCACCTGTCCCAGGTCCCCCCCCCCCCCCACTGTCTCTGTGGAGGGTCTCTCTCCCCACCCTTCCTGCGGAGGCCTGCTCTCTGACCCCTCTCCCCCGTTCTCCCCCCTGCAGAGGAGACTTCGCCCTCACCGTCCTCCTCGGCCCAGGACCGGCCGGGACCCTCCAGCAGGGCAAGCGGCAGCCTGTGGAAGAGCCCCTGCACCTCCAAACTGTCCGACTCCACGCTGGGTGGCACGTTCGTCCGCTGGGAGGAGGAGGCCATCCCCTGGTGAGTGGGACTCCTGTAGGCTTTCACATGCACTCTTCAGGTGTGTGTCTGTGTGTGCATGTGTGCGTGTGTGTGCGTGTGTATGTGTGCGTGCGTTTGTCTGTGTGTGCGTGTGTGTGCGCGTGCGTGCATGCGTGCGTGCGTGCGTGCGTGTGTGTGTGTGTGTGTGCCTGAGTGCTTGTGTGTGTGGTTTACTTTCTGCTTACCTTTGTGGTTTATGTGGATGTATGCATGTGTAAGGAGTAGGTTCTTCAAGAAATACATTCTCTGCTCACCTGCGTCTGCATATATGTGTGTGTGTGTGTGTGTGTGTGTGTGTGTGTGTGTGTGTGAATGAGACTCTGGTCACCTGTGTGTGTGTGTGTGTCTGTAACTGACACTTCTTCTGTATGTCTTCTTCTCATTTGTGTGTGACTGAGATGTGTGTGTGTGTGTGTGTGTGTGTGTGTGTGCGTGTGTGTGTGAGAGAGAGAGAGACTGAAACTATTGTCACCCGTGTATAAATGTTTCTGTAAGAAACTCATACCCTTTTCTTTTTTCGTCTCTGGTTGACCTCTGCTCACCTGTGTGTAAACGAGAACTTCCTGTCTGTGTGCTAGACTGAAACTCCTCTTGTGTGTCTGAGTCATTTCTTGTGTGTGAATGAGACTGAATCTCCTCTCCTATGTGTAAGCAAGACGTTTCTTCTGTGTGCGCATAACAACTCCTCTCCTGTGTGTGTGTGTGTGTGTATGCGTGCGTGTGTGTGTGTGTGTAACTCTTCTCCTGTGCGCGTGTGTGTGTGTGAGTGTGCGTGTGTGTAACTCCTCTCCTGTGTGTGTGCGTGTGTGTGTGTGTGTGTGTGTGTGTGTGTGTAACTCCTCTCCTGTGTGTGTGCCTGCGTGTGTGCGTGCGTGTGTGTGTGTGTGTGTGCGTGTTTGTAACTCCTCTCCTGTGTGTGTGTGCGTGCGTGCGTGCGTGCGTGTGTGTGTGCGTGTGTGTGCATGTTTGTAACTCCTCTCCTGCTTGTGTGCATGCGTGTGTGTAACTCCTCTCCTGTGTGTGTGCGTACGTGCGTGTGTGTGTGCGTGTGTGCAACTCCTCTCCTGTGTGTGTGCCTGCGTGCGTGAGTGTGTGTGTGTGTAACTCCTCTCCTGTGTGTGTGCCTGCGTGCGTGCGTGCGTGCGTGAGTGAGTGTGTGTGTAACTCCTCTCCTGTGTGTGTGTGTACGTGCGTGTGTGTGCGTGTGTGTAACTCCTCTCCTGTGTGTGTGCGTGCGTGCGTGTGTGTGTGTGTGTGTGTGTAACTCCTCTCCTGTGTGTGTGTGTGTACGTGCGTGTGTGTGCGTGTGTGTAACTCCTCTCCTGTGTGTGTGTGTGCCTGCGTGTGTGTGTACGTGCGTGTGTGTGTAACTCCTCTCCTGTGTGTGTGCTGCAGCTCGCTGGTCCTGGAGGAGGTGGAGAAGCTGAGCATGTGTGAGCTGGAGGTGGACGCAGTGGCTGCAGACATCCTCAACCGCCTGGAGATCGAGAGTAAGAGAGAGATACTCATCTCAGCCTTAATCTGGGGACAGGAAGGGGGAGCTCTGTGTTGTTCTGAGCTTGGCGATCGGGCAGGTGAGCGTTAGCGCTGTGGAGACTGCAGGCCTCAGAGGTGCTGGTTTGGGCAGCGGGGGGGCGGGGGGGGGCGGGGGGAAGACCCCCGCGCAGTGCCGGGCTGTTCCAGGTTCTCCCTGACACTCTGCCAGTGCTTGAAGAGCACGAGGGAGTCTGTTCCAGATCAAAGCCTCCGTGCAGTTTCCCCTCCCTCCACCGCCAGCCCCTGCGATCATGCCCATCAGATCTGTTACAGACTTCCCTGCCCAGCCGAAAATAAACAGCCGGGGTGCAGTCCCGTGCTTTCCTGAGGGATTCCTGCACGGAGAGGCAGTCAGAAGGACAGACAGACAGGCGGGGTGCTCTCTCCTGTCTCTCTGAGGGATATCTGCATGGAGGGACAGATGGACAGACAGGCGGGGTGCTCTCTCCTGTCTCTCTGAGGGATTCCTGCATAGAGGGACAGACAGACAGACAGACAGGCGGGGTGCTCTCTCCTGTCTCTCTGAGGGATTCCTGCATGGAGGGACAGACGGACAGACAGACAGGGTACTCTCCCCTGTCTCTCTGAGGGATTCCTGTATGGAGGGGCTACACACAGCCGGGGTGAAGGAAAGAGGGGGACAAAGAGGCCTGCTATAGGGGGTTGGGTGGAGTGGGGTGTTGGTTTTGGTAAGAGGAGAGAGGCGGGTCTTAGCAGTCATTTTGCAGATGGTTTTTTTTTCTGGCCAGTTCTGCATAATGTGTGAATGCTGAACAGCCTTGAGACCTTAAACGTGTGTCGCACACGGTATGGGCGTTAAAAACTTCTTCTTAATTACAGCGCAATCAGAACATCATGTTCTATTGTTCGCATGAATGTGACAACCTGCTGGAGCAGAAACTGTGCTTGCATGTTGGATTGTGTTTTTCATTGGCTGTCCATGGATCCAAGGCTGTTGGCTGTGGGCACACAGATTATGAGATGGGGGGGCTGGGAGAGGGAGGGGGGGTACCATATGTGCTTTTTCCCAAGTCCCAGAAGCAGCGGCAGATATTTTAGAGGCCAGGCTAATCAGGGGGTGAGTCAGCGAATCAGGGTGTTGGATTCAGTAGAGGTGAACTGTGACACAGCTGTCTGTCTTTGGCATGTTTGGATCTTTGGAGGAGGGCTATAATGAGCTGTGTGTGGTAGTACAGTGTGTTTGGATCTTTGGAGGAGGGCTGTAATGAGCTGTGTGTGGTAGTACAGTATGTTTGGATCTTTGGAGGAGGGCTATAATGAGCTGTGTGTGGTAATACAATGTGTTTGGATCTTTGGAGGAGGGCTATAATGAGCTGTGTGTGGTAGTACAGTGTGTTTGGATCTTTGGAGGAGGGCTATAATGAGCTGTGTGTGGTAGTACAGTGTGTTTGGATCTTTTGAGGAGGGCTATAATGAGCTGTGTGTGGTAATACAGTGTGTTTGGATCTTTGGAGGAGGGCTATAATGAGCTGTGTGTGGTAATACAATGTGTTTGGATCTTTTGAGGAGGGCTATAATGAGCTGTGTGTGGTAATACAATGTGTTTGGATCTTTTGAGGAGGGCTATAATGAGCTGTGTGTGGTAATACAATGTGTTTGGATCTTTGGAGGAGGGCTGTAATGAGCTGTGTGTGGTAATACAATGTGTTTGGATCTTTTGAGGAGGGCTATAATGAGCTGTGTGTGGTAGTACAGTGTGTTTGGATCTTTTGAGGAGGGCTATAATGAGCTGTGTGTGGGGCAGTACAGGCTGTGTATGGTACAGTATGTGGGGCTATGGAAGTAAGATGCTACACAGACGCGACACAGTGTCTAGGGGACAGATAATGCAATGCTCTGTGTGCGTGCATGTGTGTGTATGCGCATGTATGAGTGTGTGTGTCTGTACGTGTGGTAACCCTGCACGGCGATGTCTCTGCAGCTCAGATCGGGAGGAACCCCGGTCTGCAGGCCATCTGGGAGGACGAGAAACAGAGGCGCCGGGAGAAGAACGAGTCGTCACAGATCGACCCCCCAGAGTCGCAGGGTGAGCCAGCCGAGCACACACACTGCGCGCGCACACATACACACACACACACACACACACACACTGCGCGCACACTCACACACACACACACACACTGCGCGCGCGCACATACACACGCACACACACACACACACACACTGCGCACACACTCACACACACACACACACACACACACACACACACTGCGCGCACACACACACGCACGCGCACACACACACACACACACAGCGCACGCACACATGCACGCGCACACACACACACAGCGCACGCACACACGCACGCGCACACACACACACACACAGCACGCGCGCGCACACACACACACACACACACACACACACACACACACACACACACACACACACTGCGCGCGCGCACATACACACGCACACACACACACGCACACACACACACTGCGCGCGCGCACATACACACGCACACACACACACACTGCGCGCACACACACACACACACACACACACACAAAGAAGCTGATCCCCAGCTTGTTGTCATGGCGTACTCTTGGGTTGTCACAGAGCCGGGATGTGTGAAGCCGCTCTGTACCTGTAATTTCCTCAGGCCTGCCTTTGTGGCTCAGCACTGTAAAGCATCAGTAATGCCGAACAGTGAGGTACAGATACAGCCCAGAGCTGCTCTGACTCGTCCTGCTCTTTAGGTGTGGAAGGAAGCTCATTGTCAGAGATTCTGTGGCAGTTTGCTGGGGCTTCTGAAAATGTTTGGATTTACTTCAAAAAGGTGGCAGTTAATATGCAGTACAGCTGGATATTTGTTGCTATTGGGTGTCGATTTTGAATAATTTCATCAGTCATGTAGACTTGAACACACCGTTTCCCACAGTCCCTTTCAGTGCTCAGTAGTTTTTTTTCCCCACTTTAATATCACATTGAGTAAGATGAGCTGAAACTTGGTCGCGTGAGAGACAGGCTAGAGCTCAGGACTGAGATCTTTCCCTTTGATGAGTCAGGACTCATTGCCAGCAGATGAGTTCGCTCCAGAGCTCTTTCACTTTCACAGGCTGGCCTACACTTTTCCCCCGTTGTGGTTGGGTTTGTTTTTTTAGATTAGTGTGCACTCCTGCCTTTCATTGTAGTGTCCTATTATGGTCTGTCACAGGATTCTCTGCAGCCTGTGTGGAATAGCCGCCCACTCTCCTGAAGGGTCACACAGTAATGCTTCTGCTTTGGCACAAACGTATAAACTATATAGTGTGGCCAGATTTTTTTTTTTTGTTCCCTCAGGGGAAAGTATGATCCATGATAGCAGCACTAGCCAGTTCTGTAGAAGACCATATAGAAATCCAAACCTTCCAAGCTCAGATAACTTATCAACAGTCTGAAAGGTTTGAAAAGAGAGCTCATTTCCCAGATAGACATTATTCACAGAAAGAAGTCTTAAATCCTTTGTCCATGCTGTTCTCATGAAAGTGAATGTTGACTTGTGCTTGCCTTTCTGCATAGTAATATGCATGACTGCATATTGCATGAAAATTATTGCAGAGGTCTGCTGGTTCCGTGTGGCAGGGGGCTGTGGTGTTTCGGTGTTGTGGGGCTGGTGCAGGAATTGCGACGCAGGGTTTGCAGTGACCCGCAGTCTGTCCGCAGCAGGGGGTGCATGCTCCGTCAGCAGTGCGTAATGTGCTTTCCGCTGCGTCTGATTCGCTTCCAGATCGCGGGTTTGTCACCACCGCGGAGAGCGAGAGAGCCTTCCTGAAGAGATTCAAGGAAATCCTGAAGGAAAATGAATTCTCCTTGTAAGTACAGAGCTCGCTTCCTTTAAACCTTTTTTTTAATGGCAATAATAGCACAGGTGTTAGATTGGACGCTGCTCCCCCACAGAGGACTGGTTGTTTATCGACTGGTTTTAATTGTGAAGAGGGACCCATTTTGGCATGACCCTCTCACGTCTTCATTGGAAGTGGTTCCTACTTTTATTACGTGGAGATTCATACATATGCCCCAGTTTACAAGGAACGACCCTTGGCCCTTATTGAATTCACTTAAAACCTGGTGGGTGGATGGATGGATGAATGGATGGATGTATGGATTGGTGAGTGGGTGGGGGGATGAATGAATGAATAAATGAATGATTGAATGAATGACCCCTGAACCTGAGTGAACTATCATCACACTGCTTCATCTCACGGAGGTGCTGTGGATACTGAATACTTGTCTGGATTCAGACGTGTTGGGGAGACGTGTGGGAGTCTTGCAAACACTGTTTAGCTAACTTGCACAATGTTAGCTGTGCATATCTGGTTTATCTACTTGTGTGAAACATACAATGTACCTCCCCAACTTGATTTTGGCTTAGTCATGGTTCTCAGATTTACAGCATTAATTGTTTGAAAAACAAGTTCTTTTACTTATGCACAATAATCTGGTCAGTGGCCTGTAATGTCAGAGAGGGCTGTTAGAAGGTAAATTCAGGAGACGCTTAGTCGAGCTGGTAAGACATTTTGTCCACTGGTTCTGATTGCATTGTCTTCAGACAATGTGACATCTGGGATTGTTCTCCCACCCCCCCCCCCCCACCCCCCCGCTCCTTATTCTTGGCTTGGCTACGAGATGCGTTTCTGAGCGTTTAACATTCCCAGGCCTTTTAAGTCGACATGTCTGACTGTTGGAGGGAATCTCACTCATCGCTTCCTGGCTAATCTCAGCTGTAGGCCTGTGGAGTCACCGACAGTGCAGTGGGAGATCTCAGATCTCAGCATTCTCCTCACATTCTCCCAAAACTCTCCCCCACCCCCCCGACTTGCCGAGCACAAAGAATTTCCTGTTGTAAATACAGTACAGTTGGCCCGATGCGTCAGTTACATCAACCCCAGATGGATTCTATTCACAGAGCCTGATACCGAAGGGGTGTAAAAAAAAAAAAAAAGCATGGAGAAAAAATTGAGCGAATCCATCAGCATGCCCAGCGCTGTATCAAAGGCTTTGGCGGCTGACAGATCTGATCTCACGTGACACTGCAGTACTGTACCTCCCTCCCTGCAGGTCTCTCTCTGTTTCTCTGCTTCCTCAGGCAGTGGCGCCACTGCAGTTTTTTTTTTATGTGGGTGTGTCCCGTGAAGGTGGAGTCGGGGAGCGAAATGTGTTAATCACCGCGTGATCTCCTGACACCTGCTGGGTTCTCCCTGCCTCGAGCCACCAAAGTCATTAGCAGCGCGACTAATTAACGCAGAAAGAAATGGGCACGCACACACACACCCCTCTCCCAAATCCCCCTCTGGCGATATACACCCCCCTCTCAGTCTGAATTGGGGAGGGGGGAGTGGGGCTGGATTGTTGACTGGAATACTTGTGAAGTAGATATTGTTAGTGTGTGTCCAGCTCAGTGCCGGTATGCTGTAATACTCTCTGCTGTCGAAGTGGCAGTGGAACGGTCATCTGTGAAAACGGGGTTCATAGGTCAAGGGTCAGTCCCTCTACGAGGCCGGCAGCAAAGCTGGGGGGGGGGGGTATTTAAAAGAGCATTGTGGAGCGAGCGCCTCTCGTTCGGAGCGTGGTGAGACTCGGTGCACAGATAGGCAGGGCAGCCTGTAGCCGGGAGGCATCTGGAGCAGTCCCAGCATCCGCTGGCCGTCAGCCAGCTTTTCCATTCATCTCCCCAACACACACTGTAGCCATTTCCCCTTATTAAGAGAGAAAGGGGCTCTAATAAAGCACGACTGCGGGAAACCTCACCCCCCCCACCCCGCCTCCACCCCCCCTCCGCTCCCGATTCAGGTGATAACCTCCGCAATTAGGTGGTGACAGCGGCTCTTTCGCTCTTAATTGTTTCTTGTTCCCGCGCCGTGTAGGACGCAGTCGGGGACCATGGGCGACGGCGACGATTCAGAGCTGTTTCCCGTGGAGCTGTCGCTGCACCCCGACGTGCTGACCCCCGAGGCCCTGCACTGCACCCCCGCCAACCTGGTGGAGGTGCACAAGGACGTGCCGACAGGTGGGTCCCGCCCCGCCCCGTTCGCTGTGACGGGGGAACTCCAACGATGCAGCCGGTCCACGCTGTTCTCCCAGCGTGCGGACAGCGATGCCGTCTCCACATTTTCTCTTCATTTCCTTTCTCTCTCTCTATCTCTTTTTTTAACACTCCCTCTCTCTGGGTGACCCAGTGGCTGAGTTTTTCGAGCGTGGGCCGCGCTGTGATTCTCGCTCGCTCAGCCCTGCCAAGCCGCTCCCCTGAGCACGCCGACAGCCGGAGACGGCACATGGTGGTTTGGAACGGTGTGTGTGCGCGGCCCTGCCGAACGCAGCTCCCCCCACACAGAGTGTGTGATCTCCTCTCTCACTCCTGCTCTATCCCGCTCAGACACTAAGAGGCCCGGCGGTAAGGACTCCGAGGTGGCGATCGTGGACGAGGAGGCCATCCTGAGCCTGCTGGAGAGCAGCCAGACCTTCCATCCGCTGTCCCAGAGAATCGCCCAGTCCTCCATACTAGGTACCGTACAGCAGAGTCATTCTGCAGCTTATTTTTATCACCCAGAGGAGCGTGTAGTACCTCATTTGCTTGTTGGCTCTTTCAGCAGTACACTACAGTACAGTACCAGTCAAAACTTTGGACACACCTGATTAATATAATGGGAAACACGCAATCAAAGACATTTTGATCTAAAGACTTACTCTTAAATGCTTAAAATTTGTTTCTTAGGTATCTGCGTCACTATTTATATTTCTCGATGTATGAATTTCAGTCCACAAAAAAAAAATTAATTTTAAAAAACATTTTTTGGCTAGTTTGATGGAATGTAAAATGTAGGATAGTTTTGATTTGTTTATAACACATTTTTGGTCACTGCGTAATTCCGTTTGTGTCATTTCATAGTTTTGATGTCTCTACTAAAATAAAGTGTGACCACACTTTTGACTGGTATTGTACTGAGTCAAGAGGTCAGATTTTCATTGTCACCTCAAACTACTTAATAACCATTTGAACATCAGCACGTCTAAAGGCAAAGTGGCGTTATTAGGACACAAGTGCAGAGACGGATGAACCCAGGAATGTTTGTATCCCTTAACGGCACAGTGAATGCGGGTTGTTTGTGCCACAGACGGCAGTCAGGACCACGCTATGGTGGACCTGCTGGCGGGGCTGGAGGATGACGGCTACCAGGCTGACCTGCCCAGGAACTCCTCACAGCAGCAGCTGTCGGGAAGCGTAAGCTGCCTCTACAACAGCGACGAGGAGGAGGCCGTCCCCGAGCTGGAGAGGCAGGACACCGAGCTCAGCCTGGTGATGTCACAGAGATGGGACAGCGACATTCCGGAACACGCGCCTCGGCAGAGGTGCTCCGCGTTTCCCTTTCTGAAAGCAGTGTTTTACGTTTCGTAAATGGAATCATCGTTATTAACTTAACTGACTGAGCTGTAAGTCAGTTTTGTGTATGGAATCCAGTGCCGGCGTTGGTGTAATGTCAAAGGAATGATGAGTCTTTAACACAAAATACGGGCGGAGAATTGAATCGGGTAAAATAAGTTTCATGCTCAGAGCTGTGACCGTGAATCGTTTGATTACATCAGCAGCATCCTTGTCACTGTCCTCCGCAGGCTGTCGACGAAGGACATGAACGACAGCTCCAGCGAGGAGCAGCCCAACTCGTCAGACGAGGAGATGGAATGGAGCGGCAACAACTCCCTCTTTGCCAGCCTGTCCATCCCCCAGCTGGATGGGGCTGCCGATGAGAACAGCGGTAAGGTTCACCACGTTTAACACAGTGGCAGTGTAGCATAGTGGTGAGGAGCAACACTCGTAACCGAAAGGTTGCTGGTTTGATTCCTCACTGGGGTACTGCTGCTGTACCCTTGGGCAAAGTACTTAACCCAGAATTGCCTCAGTAAATATCTGGCTGTATAAATGGATAACATTGTAAAAACCTGTAACTGATGTAAGTCGCTCTGGATAAGAACGTCTGCTAAATGCCAAAATGTAATGTAATAATGTAATAAGACCGTCTGCTGAATGACAATAATTTAATGTAAGGTTATGTAATGTAATTGAATGGAATTGCAGAGGGTATTCCTCGTTTATTTAAACAAGATCATCATCACATCATCACCTCCTCGACTGTTAACAACAGAATATTTGTCTTCTTTGTTTCTCACACAGATTCATCGTTGACTGACAAAGGCCCCAGGACTCACTCATCCCTGACGGTCACCGACAAGATCCTGGGGAAACGGAACCCCTTCCCAAGCGAAACGGTCCACTTGGAGCCGCCGTCGTCAGCCAAAGTCCTGCTGGAGTGCAAGCACCCGGAGCACCGACAGGCCCTCTCCCTGGACACCGAAGAGACAACGGACAAGCACTTCCTGTCCAAAGGCTCTATCAGCCAGGACAGCAAGGCTGACTCCGCCGGGCTCAAGATGAACAAAGACAGTCCTTACATCCAGCCAGTTAAACACCCGATTCCCTGCAGCATGGCAAACAAGACTGACATCTCCCAAATGGGCGCTGACAAAATGGACGTGCACCCCCTCTACACCTATGAAAAGAAAACAATCTCCCTCAACAATTCCGACCAGGATGGCTTGCCCTTTGGAAATGGAAAAATTACACAAAGCAGGAAGAAGTACAGCAGTATTAAAAATGTGGAAAAGAATCGCCTGTCCATTCTGCAGAATCACAGAAGTTTTTCCCTCTGTTACTCCGAGCTGAGGAATTGTCCCACTAAGGCGGAGCTGGAGCTGGCTCAAAAAGAGGGCAAAAGCCCCTTGCAAAGAAACCTGAATCCAACACCGAGTCCCATGGAGGAGGACGATCCCATGGCCCCTCAGGAAGGAGAAACGGGGAGGAGCAGCGAGGAGGGTGACGTGGGAGAGCTGAAGATCAGGTACGAGGACTACCAGGAGAACAAGACCGAGAGGACGATTGTTGCCCAGCAGGAGGCTCACTACAAGTTCTTCCCCAGCGTGATCCTGTCCAATTGCCTCAACCGGCCCGCCAAAAAGTGCGTGGGCAGCAAGCCGACCGATGGCGGCGGCAAGCTCGATCAGGAGAAACGGAGGTCCAGGCTGAAGCTGAGCAAAAAGAAGGTCGGCACACCCAGCCAAAGGTCCAAGGCAAGCGCCGTGGAGAGTGTAGGCTCTGAGGGCCAGGAGGGTGCGGCCTACACGTCCCTGAAGCCTGTCTGTGAGAAGGGGCAGGAGAAGGAAAGAACAGAGACGGGACCTTCAGAACCGCCTCCGGATGTCCCTCGCGCTTGTGGTCCCGCTGAGGCGTCCGTTGAAGAGAGGCTCGCACCCCCCGCTTACCCCCCTCCCAGGGTAGGGCACTCCAAGCCGTCGGGCCCTCACGGCAGCAAATACACGCTGAGGGCCAAGCGCAAGATGAGCTACGACAGCGAGGAAGGGGAGGCTTCGGGGGGTTCCCACCACAACAAGCCCTCCCTCGCCGCGAGAGATGGCTTCGCTCTCGGCGGCCACGACTACAAGTATCAGAAACGGCGGAAGATGTCAAAAAAGGAGCCTCCCATCATCATCAAGTACATCATCATCAACAGGTTCAAAGGTCAGAAGAACATGCTGGTGAAGATGGCCAAGGTGAGCGCGGACGAACGGCGGGTGACGTTGACGCCAGACAGACTGGAGCATTACAGAAAGCTCGCTCCGCTCAAGGACTTTTGGCCCAAAGTGCCGGAGTCCACCGCTGTCAAATACCCGTTGTGTGAGCCGAAGGCTAAGAGGCACCCTAAACGTAAAGCTAAGGTCAACTCTGCATCAAAGAAAACAGTCAGCAGTCCTCCTAAAGCTAAAGGCAGGCAGGGGTTTAGGATAAAAAGGACTAAAGGCGGTAAAAAGCCATTGACTTTGCCTACCTTGCCTCTTCCATCACCTTGTTACAATGACCACACTGATGATTATGCCTCCGAATACACCGATGTGATGGTTGAGCTAGGTTATTTATCTGACACAGCTCCCAGCCCCGTGGATTCAACGCCACCAAGGTGCTGGTCTCCTAGCGCCCCCCAGATGGACACAACCCCTGCCGAGCAGTTGATAAACCCTCTGAATGACCCGTGTCTTAGCTCTGCGTGTCAGGAGGCTACCACAGAGTCATTAGGTAAAGGGGTTCGCAACAGAGGTCGTGCAACCAGATCCAGAAAAGTGGCATCAACAAGCCCAAAAAGACGGTGCAAAGCTGCAACTAAGAGTTTGGAGGAGGGGCCTCCTAAGAAGGAGACGGTTAAAAGGAAAACCAGTGGCGGGACACAGAGGAGGAAAAAGAAAGATCTGGAGACTACACAAGACTCAAGCCAAGATAAAGTACAGGAATTGCCTAAAAAGACCAGGAAGCCTCGCAAGAAGAAGCAACCAGCCCAGGTGCCCAGTGAGCCACTCCCAAAGGAGGACCGCTCCCTGCCCCTGTTCCCTGAGGAAGACCTGCCTCCTACAGGAGAATCCTCACCTGAAGACCTCCCTCCCTTTCAACAGCCGGTGTCTGACACAGAAGGCAAAGATGATGTTGGCTCACAGGGTGACACAGGGTCCAAAAGCCAGCCCTTGGCTGCTGATATTGAGCCAAAGCCAGAGACATGTAAGATCGCCATCTCTGAGATGAGTCCGAGTCCTTGTGATAAACTTGGTGTGAAAAGGCAGCCTGACCCACTTCAAGGTGGTGACTTGTGCAGTTCTGATGACCCCACTCCAGCCACCAGTTCTGTGGGGACGTTGGATGTCGGGAAATCCCAAACCAGTTGCTCATCGTCTTCTGTGAACAACATTGGCCTCCCATGCTCTGTGATCACGTATAGTAGGTCCTGCTCTAACGCACAGTCTCGGAGGTCAAATGCTGGGTCGCAGCGGGGGTACTGCAAACCTGCAAAGCCTGTCGAATTCAAGACTGAGACCCCAGATCCGATCCCTGTGAGTGCTGAAGAGAACCAGACGTCCGCACAGCCCTTGGAGGTAAAGGCAGCAAAGACTAAACGGCGTACATCAAAGAAGAAAGAAAAAGAGGATGTAGCAACCTCACAGTCCATGCCTCTTAAGGTCAAGCTCTCACCTAAACCCAAAGCAGAAGACATTGAAGGAACTGCCAAAGATTGCTCACCTCAGCCAGCCCCCAGGAATGGGGAAAGACTGCCGCTTCCTGAGACGCCTTCAGGACTTGCCGTCCTAAAAGAGCTCCTGCAGAAAAGGCAGCAGAAGGTGTCTGAAGGAGCAGCGGCATCTGAGGGCACACCTGCTGCAGTTGTGCCAATCAGCAGTGCTCCAGACCCTGCCAGCAAGCCCACAAAAGCCAAAAGAGCCCCTTCCTCCACCCCACGTAAGCCCAGGACCCCCAAGACGCAGGCCCCAAAGGAGAAGAAGCCTAGAAGCAGAAAGGGGAAAAACGCAAAGCAAGAGGAGCAGGTGAAGCTGGAGCCTCCCCATTCAGACGACAGCCCGGTGTTTCTCTCCGACCCCGGTTTCGACAGCTGTTACTCGATCGAGGACAGTTTGTCCCCTGAGCTTCCGCACAACTACAACTTCGACATCAATGCCGTGGGCCAGACGGAGTTCTGCGGTCTCTACTCGGGCAGCCAGTTTGTGCTGGCTGACAAGAACCTGCCCCAGAAGTTCCTGAGTGATGTGATCCAGGAGCCGGTCCCGTCGCTAGCCCGAGGATTGGACCACACCCCTGAGCGGGTCCCGGGGGTTGGAGAGGAGGTTCAGCGCGGGGCTGAGTGGCACAGGGTGGGCCCCCTCAGCCCAGACCTCTTTGACAAATCCTCGGCAGAAGCCAGGGAGGGATTACCGACTCACCTGTCAGCATCTCTGCTGGACTCAGAGAGTGGCCAAGAGCTGGCTGCGGCCAGGATTATGAGGAGCAGAGAGTGGGGGTCCTCCCTAGGCAAGGGGCACAGCCTTAGCCACTTCCAGGGTTTTCACTGTGAGAGGAGAGACCTGCTGTTCTCCTTCGACCCTTTTCTGCCGCTGCCATTGAACTCGGCATCGTTCACCGACATCCTTGGGTCTCCTGCCGTGGATCTCATGGAAGGGAATGATGCGTTAACCACGACGACACCCAGCAGCTCTCCGAGGTCCGTCAGCTCGCTGTCACAGGTTAAGATGGGCAGCCAGTCCCAGAGGGGCGTGGGGGGCGCCCATATCCTGAAGCCCCTCATGTCCCCTCCCAGCCGGGATGAGATCCTCTCCACCCTGTTGGATCTGGACCTCGCGGAAGCCACCTATCAGGAGCCCTTCTGCAGTGATCCCTCTGATGCTCCAGGAAAACCGAGGTAAAATCCAGCTTGTTAAAATTAAGTTATGTGTCATTTGTGCCGACCATTCAGTACCTAAATTTGCATAAAAATCAATGCATTACTGAAGCTGCAGGACTGAATTCAGAAGTCTCTTTGTCTCACGCAGTTGCCTTCGCTGTGTTCTGTGGTTTTCCTCTCTCTCTGCAGGGAGATCGGCGGGCGCAAGCTGGTGGTGGAGACGCGGCTGGCGAAGGAGCTGGCGGAGTTCAGCGGCGATTTCACGCTCGAGGGCCTGCAGTTCTGGAAGACGGCCTTCTCCGCCATGACGCGGCCGGGCTCCCCGCCGGCACACGCGGCTGGGCCCGCGGACTCCGCCAAGGGCCAGCCAGACCTCAGCCCAGGCTCAGCGGGCGACCAGAAGGTGGTGCTGCTGCCCTGCAAGAGCGCGCCCAGCCGGGAGAGGGTGCAGCTGTGGCTGCAGGCCCGGCGGGAGTTCGAGCGTCCGCAGAGGGAGCGGGCGGGCAGGGGCGCCGAGGACAGGGGCCGGTTTGACTGGGACAGGCGTCAGGGCCAGGGTGGGGCCGGGGCCGGGGTGGAAAAATCAGAAACGGTATGTCGTAGGTTCGAAAATGCCAAACAGGACCTTAATCACAGGGGGCAGGATGTCTCCCCTGAGGAGGGGGCTGAGTCTCCGAGCTGCCCGGGGGAGATGAGATCCATACACGATGTTGACACCAGCACGGTAGAGGAAGAGGAGGAGGGGGAAGATGAAGAGTACTGCATTAAATCCGACTCCCCGGACTCCCCGGTGTTGCCGCCCTGGCAGAAATCTGTTTGGCGCAGCCCTTCCGGGGAAGAGAGGGAGGCGAAAGCTGCAGCTGTGGAGCTGCTGTCTCCCAGCCTCGCTAGTCCCATCGACCCATCCTGCCCGTCACCGGAAACAAGGCGGGGCAAGGAATTCCTCAGCCCCTCCCCCTTCTCCCTTACTGGCCACACCAGTGAGAAGCCCCACCCCTTCCACCACAGCACCCCTGTCACCAGAAGGCGGAAAAGCAAAGGGGAACCGGAGCCCATCTGCAGCCCTCCCGTGGCGGAAGGTACCACCTATCCCATCATGCTCTTGTGACTTCACTCGCAGGGAGTTTACTTAGCGGCATAAGCGTTTTTACTTAAGTTTCTTAACTCACGGTGTGAATTTTTTTTTACGCCCGCCATTAAAAGACTGCGTAATTGGCTAATCAAGCATGCAGGAATTCTTAATCTGTCACGGCCGTTTATCGAGTGAGGTTTTTAAAGAGGTGGAAATCTTGTGCGCTTAATTGTTTTTTTTTTTTTTTTTCTCTCCGTCTGCGGGAGAGTGTGTTTCAGAGCGCTCTGTCGGCTTCTCTTTTCAGACGGGGAGTCCAGGTCTCCGAGAGCGCAGCAGAGGAGAGGGGCTCATGCGGATGCGCTGAGGAGAGTGCTCCTAACCACGCAGATGAAGGTAGGCCCTCGTGCCTGACCAGCTTTTCACTCCACAAATCCAATCCCAGTTTTCCTCATTGATATAAAATGGCAGTTTTTTTCTGTTTTCCAGAATACCTGTTAAATGCCCTCCATAATTTCTGATTCACAGTCATCCGGTTCACCTTGCAGCGTGCAACAGGCCACAGGGCAAATATTCGCAGGCTAATTTCCTTACCCGTTTTGCATTCTATCTGGCTGAGGCCCCTGCGATTTTATTCAGTTGTTATTTTATCCAGTTTTCCTTAGGTATGCAATGTGAGAGAATATTACGTTTTAAAGATACAGAAGCAACATATTAAAGGATCTTCTTTCAGTAGTTTACAGTGAGAGAAGATTAGGTATTATACAAGCATTTGGCATGTGTGAGCGAAATTTGCATAGCAGTGCAGCTGAACTGTAATAATCGGTGTCAATTATGTGTAGAATTACAATGCCTACATTGTAATTCTACAAATAATTGACAAACTTTGAGAACAGTGAAAGCATCTGTCAAAGGGGAGCGTCCAAGAGAAAGTGAGACTAACTTGTAAAGATTGTTCAGGACTTCGCCATTTACCGTTCCAAAGGGAGACGGACAGTGAAATATAACATATTTGCTGTGAACCTCTTAAACTGCCCCTGGACTCTCCAGGAATTCCTGACCCTCATTTAAGAGACCTTTGAAATGGTGACATCGCCGTGAACATGATTATGGCTTTTTTTCACCTTTTATTAAGTCCAGAAAACGTGTTCCTTCCTTTTCCAGAACCAGTTTGCTGCTTTGAACACCTCGCGGAAAGACAACTCGCAGATTGAAGGCCCGTCCATCACCAACTCGTACGGCTTCAAAGTCAGCATGCAGAACCTTCAGGACGCTAAAGCACTGCACGAGGTGAGTCCTGGGTCACCTGTGTGGCCTGCCGCACAGCACCTACTCTCAGCAATACACTGCATTATGGGTAAAGGGGGCGGAGCATTGCATTGTGGGTGGGAATATAGTTGACCAGTAAAGGATCTGATTTGCATAACCATACCCCCATTTCCCTTCACTTACGCACAGGTGCAGTACCTGACCCTGATGAGCATGGAGCTCCACGCGAGAACCCGCCGAGACCTGGAGCCCGACCCGGAGTTTGACCCCATATGTGCCTTATTCTACTGCTTCACCTCTGACGCGCCGCTGTCCGACTCCGACAAGTCCCAGCTGACCGGCGCCGTCGTGGTGGACAAGGACTGCCACAGCTCGGGCAAAGGTAACCAGGTCTTCTCTCTCTGTTACAGAAGACTTTTAAACGCAAACTGTGGTTGGTGGGAGGGGGCAGGGGCGTTCCTTCATGGCTGTGTTTGTACCGCAAATTTGCCAATAATGTCTTGTAAAAAAAATTTTATAGTTCGCACTACATATTTCACGGCTCTCTTTGGGATTTGCGGATATTATAAGTGGATAAACGGAAACTTGTGTGATTCGATGCGTCTCTGTGACTGCAGGTTCCAGAAGTACAGCGCCCCTGCTGGTGAGATCTGGAATTTCTGGTCTGAAAGTCACCTATACGGTCGATGAGAAGGAGCTCTTTCAAGAAGTTACCAACATAATGAGGAAGTAAGTGTGCTTGAAATCCTCTACTTTATTCACATTGGGAAGGAACAGAGAATAACTGTCGTTGTAACACTGATAAAGTGTGTGGGGCTTGCAGTGCGCACAGTGCATGAGTCAGCAGTGTAGCATAGTGGCAAGGACCAGGACGTGTAACTGGAAGGTTGCTGGTTCAATTCCCCACTGGGGCACTGCAGCTGTATCCTTTGGCAAGGTACTTAACCCACAGTTGCGTCAGCAAATATCCGGCCGTATAAACCGATGACATGTAAAAATTGTAACACATAAGAGTGTGTGCTAAAAATCCAACAATGTAACGTATTGTACACGCAATTGAATGACATGGGGCTATTTTGTAGTTTTCTGAAAAATGTTTAAGGATTTAAAAGTGAATGGAACAGAGGGGCCTAAGAGAAGCAAGGCTGGTGATTTGGACATGCAGTGCAGTGGGAGAGAAGCCGATCACATGACCTGTTAGGATTCAGGCATAGGAAAGGGGAACACAGATTGGAGGGGGGGGTGAAATTATTTAAACAGAGCTGCATCAGATTGTGGAAGCAGTGCAAGGAAAAGCGAAAAGCAGCCATGGAGTGTCTGGAAGCGATTACTCTAAATCGCTGTGGCTGAAGGCGGGGGGGGGGGGGGGGGGGGGAGCAGAACTGCATGTCAGTGTGAACTCCTTTTGAAGCCGTTCTGTAAGTGGCGCCCTCTTCTGGCAGGTTCGACCCGGACATCCTGATTGGGTATGAGGTCCAGATGCGGTCCTGGGGCTACCTCCTGCAGCGGGCGTCTGCGCTGGGTGTGGACCTCTGCCAGCAGCTGTCGCGGGTGCCAGGTAGGGCCAGGCCGAGCCAGGCGGCTCTGCCAGGAAGCCTCTCGGTGTCACGCGACCCCAGACCGCCGTGAGCGCTGGGAGTTTCCCCTCTGAGCCACGCTGTTTGAACAGAATTTCCCCAAAAAGGATAAAACACGGGAGACAGAGACATGTCACAGCTGGACATGCGGCCTGAGTCAGGGAGTCAGAGACTGCCTGTGTTTCCGCTGCGGTGTTTGTCTGTCTGCGAACGCTGGCTTGTGTGTCTGTTTAAGAGAATGTGTGTATGCATGCATGCGTGTGTGTGCGTGCGTGCGTGTGCGTGCGCGTGCGTGTGTGCGCGTGCGTGTGTGTGTGCAGTGTGTGTGTGTGTGCAGTGTGTAACCCTGCTCTGTGTGTATGTGTGCACCCGTGTGCACGCGTGCATGTCTGCGCATGTGTGTACGAGTGCGTGCGTGTATGTGATGCAGTACTCCTGCCAAAAGCTCTCTGTGCTACTCCAGTACCCAGCGTGAGGCCCCTGCCCTCGCTGCCTATAGACACTGTCAAGCGCACGCTGCCACAAATGGGCCCCCATGGCTTCTCTCCTCTGGCTGAATTTACTCTCTATCACTACAGTGGATGAAAGACCCTCTCAGTCATTCTCACTCCACCATTCCCTCCAGCTGTCAGCAGCTAGCAGACCGGGGGCAGGGGTGTGCTTTCGTTATTGGTCTTCCATGCTTTTTTAGAGTGAGTAATGGAACAGGCTTAAGTAAAATACAAGTAACGTAGTCCACACAAGTAGAATACTTAAGTAGAATACTCCACACTTACATACTTAAGTAAAAATCTGTCTTAAATGTGGTGCTCATACTGCCGCTGGGGGACGGCATGGCTGTCCTTCCTGTGCCCTCCACCCCTGGTCCCGCTCAGGAGGTTCCTTTTGAGCAGCCTGTCTGACCCTCTGTCTCCCGCAGGCGACTCGAAGGAGAACCGCTTCGCCACCGAGCGGGATGAGTACGGAGCCGACACCATGTCCGAGATCAACATCATCGGTCGCATCGTGCTCAACCTGTGGAGGGTGATGAAGACTGAGGTAACGCCTTCGTCTCTCTCTGCTCCTTCCCCTGTGACGATTCATTCCCTCAGAAACGCGGCACGTTAGCAGCTCGTTTAGCGTCTTTTTTTTTCCTTTCATTCGGGTGTCATCTTTCAAATGTTTCACACGGAACAAGATATTTCACACTTAAGTGTGTCCCGCCGAAATGAGCATAGCCGAGATGCTAAGGGTTCCCAAGGGGGTTTGGGTGAAGAAATTTTTGACGTGGGCGTTGGGGGTGATAACAACTTGGAAACACCACCAGCTTTAATTTACACAACTTAAAAATAGATGAAACAGTTAGACAGTAAACAGAACAGAACTGTATCAGAGGGCTGAATCCGTCGTGCTTGAGCGCTCCTGTGAGAGTGCAGAGGTTGTAGCCTGGTCTGTAATTGGAACTGCAAAAGCATGGTGGTGTAAAGGGGAAAAGAGAAGAAAAGAAAAGCAAAAATCCTGCAGACCCTGAGCCTATCACAGTGGAGGAAGCACTGCTGTTCCCTTTCAAGTAATAAGATGCAAAAATCAGCAAAAAAAATTCAGTGTGAAATGTTTTGTTGTCGTCACCATAGTGTATATAAACTGTGTAGACTGTAAACTTTTTTCCTGGTAAAAGGGCGGCTGTGTAGCAAAATGGTAAGGAGCAGAGCTCGTAACCGAAAGGTTGCTGGTTCAATTCCATGCTAGGCCACTACTGCTGTACCCTTGGGCAAGGTACTTAGTAAATGTCCAGCTATATAAATGGTTAATGGGTAACGTATGTAAGTCACTCGGGGTAAAAGCATCTGCTCAATGGTGGTAATGTAATGTACTATTGTTTTTTAGGTGACGTTGAATAACTACAGCTTCGAGAACGTGGCCTTCCATGTCCTCCACCAGAGGTTCCCTCTCTACAGCCCTCGAACCCTCTCCGACTGGTTCGACCACCACAGCGACCTGTACAGGTAAGCACGCTCCTCTTACTCTACAGTTTTACCCCTGCGTTCTGTGTTCTTCCTTCCTGTAAGTGTCCATCTTCGCCTCCTCATGTTCTAATCTCTCTGATATGACGGTTGTGTCTCTCTGACTTGTGACCTCTGACCTTTGGCCGTCGGTTGCAGGTGGAAGGTGGTGGATCACTACGTCAGCCGGGTCTGCGGCACCATGCAGCTGCTCCAGCAGCATGACATCGTGGGCAAAACCAGCGAGCTGGCCCGGGTCTTTGGGATCCAGTTCTTCCACGTGCTGACCAGAGGGGCCCAGGTGAGAACCGGATCTGTTGTGTAAGCGATCTGCTCAGCCCAGCAGTGATGGCAAAGCGTTAACAGATCAACCAGGGGAACCCGGGTTACACCGTGGGGTTTTAGATGCAGATACCACATTCACTGAAACAGTTCAATGAATAAGAAACAGTCTGCTACTGTGTGTCATTGAATGTGTGAAGAATTCTTTGAATACGTTGACATAGGAGTTTTGGTCTGAGTGTGCTGAAGTCTATCTCTGTTACTTCATGCATTGAGAGTATGGATGTAGATAAGGATGTGTGGAGCCGGACAGTGTGCTGAATCCTTAATCTTAGGGTTGTGGGTCGTGGATGCTGTGGCTCAGAGCTGATGTGACATATCATGATTTTTAGCCCCCTTGTGGCCGAGCAGGGGACTGCACTGCTACTGCCAGGTTGGTGCAGACTGCCAACCGTATGAAACAGTGTCCAACCAGTGCAGTGGGCAATATTGTAGTGTTAGTGTAGGCACGGTATTCTGAGTGTCACCTGTCACCTAAGTGTCACTAGTGTTCACATCACAGGAGTAAAATGGTTAAATTCAGATCCTCCTGTTATTGTGTAGCATATGTACAGTTTAGCATAGCCGTCTGACACACTTTCTGCACATATCTCAGCTTGCCTAAAAGACATTTCACAGTGGATGGTGGACCACCGCCTGAAGCTGAACCTGGGTAAAACTGACATGCTCTTCATCCCATCCAAGTCCTCTCCGTTTCAAGATCTCTCCTTCAGCCTAGACTCTACAAGCCTTACAACCAATAGCACTGTCAATAGTCTTGGTGTAATGCTTGATAGCCAACTGTCCTTCTCCTCTCAGGTGGAAGCGGTGAGTCGGGCTTGCAGATTCTTCCTCCACAACATCCGAAGGATCCGCCCCTATCTCACTACACATTCAACACAGCTCCTAGCTCAGGCCCTGGTCCTCTCACGCCTGGACTACTCCACCTCCCTGTTTTCCTACCCTTCCTGCATGCTGCACAGCACTTCTACAACCTCCCTAAACGTAGTGAAGTCACTTCCCTCCTCACCTCACTTCACTGCCTTCCTGTTAACGCTCGCATCCAGTTCAAAACCTTGGTGGACAGCCCCGTCATACCTACGACCCCCTCTTCAAACCCTCTGTTCCCTCAAGATCACTGCACTCTGCATCCACAGGGCAACTGACTGCCCCTACCCAACGGGGTCGCTCTTCTCAGTCACGACCCCTGTCTGTACTGGTCCACCCCTGTCTGTACTGGTCCCTCAGTGGTGGAATGACCTTCCCACAGGGAGTAGTGTTGTAGTATATGTAGTATTATGATGTTTTATGAATTTGTGTTCTAGGACCTGTTATATCATAGTATACTTGGCTTTTGTCAGAGTGCACAAGTTAACTTGTGGTAGGGCTTGAATAGTGTTATGCTCCCGCTCACTGGTCTGGGAGTGTTAGTTAGTTAGTAGTTAGTTAGTCTGGTCTGACACTTTTGCTTGTTTAAATTGAATGGATACTCTTTATGTTTTATTGCAATGGAAGTCGCTCTGTATAAGAGCGTCTGCTAAATGCATGTAATGTAATGTAATGTAATGTAAGGAGCAGGGCTCGTAACTGAAATTCCTGTAACTGAAAGTTCAATTCCATGCTGGGCCACTACTGCTGCACCCTTGGGCAAGGTACTTAACCCAGAATTGCCTCAGTAAATATACTGCTGTCACCCTGGATAAGAGTGTCTGGGTAATGACAGTAATGTATTGCAATGTACAGAATGTCAAATTTCAAGACACAGATGGCGGTTAACCTGAAAGCAAGCAAAAAATTTGAAGGGCTTTTACGTTGTTGGTGATGAGTGCTCAGGACTTGTCTCTAAGAGCGAGCGTTTGTCCCCTGACCCTCTGCAGTATCGTGTGGAGTCCATGATGCTGCGGGTGGCCAAGCCCATGAACTACATCGCGGTGACGCCCAGCATACAGCAGCGAGCCCAGCAGAGGGCGCCGCAGTGCATCCCGCTGGTCATGGAGCCCGAGTCGCGCTTCTACAGCAACTCCGTGGTGGTGCTGGACTTCCAGTCGCTCTACCCCTCCATCGTCATCGCCTACAACTACTGCTTCTCCACCTGCCTGGGTCACGTGGAGAGTCTGGGAACGTAAGACTGCCCTCGTTCAGCTCCGCCGCCGCGGCTGCCATGCCGGCTTCCTGCTCCACCACTAACGCCTTCTGTTACTGTACAGATTTAACCCCTCATTTATCTAACTGTGACTCCTGCTGACTGGGATAGTGGCAGTAAAAAACATATGACATGTTTCTAAAAGGCACGTGTTGGCGTCCGTGTTTCTGACGTGGTGTGGGCACTGCTGCTGTACCCTTGGGCAAGGCACTTAACCCAAAATTGCTGCAGTAAATGTCCAGCTATATGAATGGATAACATGTAAAAATAGTAACCTGTGTAAGTCACCCTGGATATGAGCATCTGCTAAATGACAATAATTAAATGTAATGTAATAATGAGTGGTTATGGTCTAGAATTTCCATTATAAACTCATGTTGCTGCTTATATATGCATTGTCATGTGTAGAAAAGCATGTTGTGTAGAATGGCTTTGGGGAGACGTTTGCAGAGAAATGTGCTGAATCTCCTCTCTCTGGCGATGTTTCAGACCCGATGAGTTCAAGTTCGGCTGCACTTCTCTGAGGGTGCCCCCTGACCTCCTGTACCAGCTCCGCAATGACATCACTGTGTCGCCTAACGGCATTGCCTTCGTCAAGGTACCACTCCCAGTCTGTTCCCGATCTCACACAAACAGTCAGGTGTAATGGAAAATTGCCATACCCATTTCCTGGGAAGCTGCTGATTGTCTGCATTAGGCTATCATTATTGTCATCATTATCATTATTAATAGAGGGATATTGTTATGAGCTCATCTTATTTTATGAGGACATGCAGATGCGAGATGGGCCCCTGAAGGTTTTGGGGGTGTGGTTTGTCATGATTCCGTGACATGGGTGAGGGACGGTCAGCTGGTTTTGGGGAGCCGTTGGCATCAACCCCAGTCTAATGCGGTGCTGACACTTCCTGTTTCCTGTTTGTAGTCGTCCGTGCGGAAAGGGGTCCTGCCCAGCATGCTGGAGGAGATCCTGAAGACCAGGATCATGGTCAAGCAGTCGATGAAGGCCTACAAGCACGACAAGACCCTCATGCGCCTGCTGGAGGCCAGGCAGCTGGGGCTCAAGCTCATCGCCAACGTCACCTTCGGGTACACGGCTGCCAGCTACTCCGGCCGCATGCCCAGCGTAGAGGTGAGGACCCGGGGAGCACGCCACGCCCTCTCCCGCCAAACCCCCCCCCTCCCACCACCTCCCGAAGCCTGGCCTCCCTCAGCCTGCGAGCTGCTCCCCTGTAAAGCTGAGCTCTCGGTGGCTCTCTGTATTACATTACATTACATGTATTTAGCAGACACTCTTATCCAGAGCACTTCCGGCACAATAGAACAGAAGTGCATCCATTCAAGCTGAATGAGCAACAGTATCAGGCTAGGCTAACAACACTCCCAGACTGGTGAGTATGAGTACAACACCATTCAAGCACTACCACAAATTAATTTGTGCAACCTGACTAGACAGCCTAGAAACTAAGAGAAGCCAAGTACACACGCTACCATACATCACATTCACTAGATCACAGAATCCATAGCACTGCAATATTACACGTATAATAAACAGCAAGTAATACCAGTAGCAGGTGTTAGGGGAAGGGTATTGAGGTGGAACCGAGAAGCAGTCTGAAAAGGTGGGTCAGCCTCTGTCAGAAGGTGGCCAGTGACTCCACTGTCCTGACCTCTGTGGGGAGTTCATTCCACCAATGAGGGACCAGTACAGACAGGGATTGTGTCTGAGAGGAGTGACCCTTTCGGGATGGGAGAGTCAGTTGCTCCATGGTTGCAGAGTGTAGCGATCTGGGCAGAACATGTTCTCTGCACCTGCTAATGTCGTCCCCTGACCTTTCTCTCGCCCTGCCAGGTGGGTGACAGCATCGTCCACAAAGCCAGGGAGACCCTGGAGAGAGCCATCAAGCTGGTAAACGACACCAAGAAGTGGGGCGCTCACGTCGTGTACGGAGACACGGACAGGTACGAGACGCTGGGGGACGGACTCACCTGGCCCAGGTCGGGCTGACCCGCGTCTGCTCTCTCCCTGCATCTTTATTTCATGAGCTAAAGTAAAAGTATCAGAACATAAAAAGTGCAACAAATAGCTTATCCTGCAAAATTCATAAAATGAGAACCAAGTCCCCCTTTCCCAGTTAATAACCCTCCATCCACATTGACTATGGAGAATTCCCCCACTACATCCCCTCCCCCTAATCTGAGTGCCTAACCTCCATATCCATTCTCAGCACCACCAGCCAGAAATTATATTTAGAGATTATGTAATGTCAGTTCTCAAAAGAACTTCAGTTTTACTGCTTACAACCTCCCTGCATTATGTATTCAAAGAGTCATATCAGCAGGCCTAAATTTTATGGTCTGTAATAGATTTGGTCTTTTGAGTTTTTTGCAACGTGCAGTTTTTTTTTGGTAGTTCTGTGGATTTCAGTTTAGTTGAAATGCATTTTGCCACTGTTGGTGTTAAGTTAGAGGATTTCTTGTGATACTGGTTCCCAAGATCCAAATTATTCAAATGTGTGGATTGTTTGTGTTAGAAATATTATGTCAGTGGAAGAAAGTCAGAACAGCAGTAGTGTGACAGATCTGGACAGAGCCAGATTCCATAGGAAAAAGTTTTTTTATGTCCCTAGGCCATGGAAAGCACATTTGAATTCAGTCATATTGCTCATTCTGGATGGTGTGAAGTGCATTCTATTTAAAATCTTACATAAGTTTTTCTGTGTTTTAATATGTAACCATGAAGTAATATTTTCAGATATTCAGGTTCAGGCAGTCATATGTCTTTCTGAATTTAATTTTTTCGACAGTGCAGTGCTCCATCCAGACATGGATGTTAATTCTCCATTTCTAAACCTGGGTTTAAGTGTTCATTATTACCCATTAATTCCAAGGCAGATGTTTCTTCAAATCGGGGCAAATGGAAGGTGTTGAAATTTATTAACACCATCCTGGACTTAATGGAATTCAGTATTAATGGGTTGTCAGCAACTCCTTTTTTGTTTCTTTAAAACCAAAGTAGAATACATGTTTTCAGTTTCAGGGGTGTATAGAACTGGATTCTAACCCTTTCTTTCACCATGAGGGGTTTAAAAACATTAAGTCTTTGTAGCACAGATCAGGTGTTTTATTTGTGGTAGCCCAAAGCCACTTGAACCCCCTTCCCTGGTGAAATGGGATCTTTGTATCTTTGAAACCAAGGTCCACGGTCTCAGGTGTGGGAGACCCGGGCTAGTTTAGGGTTGATTTTGGTGACATTCACCCTTCCAGGGAGGTTGGGAAGGGAAAGAAACAGCTGAAGATAATGGCGACCTCGCTTAAGCAAATAGCAGCGCTAATAGAGGCCATGTCTGTCTAGATCCCCTAAAATGTGAAGGGGACAGAGATCTACCCTTTGGGTATTTGAAGCAGATTCATGTCCTAAAGGTTTAATCCCATTCAGGTCTATTAAATACATATATATATTTTTTTACCTTTTGGCATTAATTTACTTAATTCTCTGAACAGTGACTGACACCACAAAAAATGTTCTGAGGTTTCCTGAGGACAGTTGAACCTTAAATGATGCTTGTTTGGTTTTGTTTTATCGGCTTCTGAACAAGCTCTTGTAAGCGAGGGGCTAAAACTATAGCAGTGATCTTATGGTCAACATGCAGTAATGATATGGGACAGTAGGATCCATGCAGCAGGCGGATGCAGCAGATTTTTTTCTTTAATTACAGTTACTGTCCAGTAGCTAGGATTCCATAATGGGCTTTCTGATCGTGTATGCACGTCTCAGATTTGCAGGGAAGCTTTTGTAGAATCCACATGGGAGACAGTCCAGGCCTACAGTCTTCCCATTCTGTAGTCGCTGTATTGGCAGCAGTATTTCCTCTGGTGTGATTTCCCGTCTCACCCTGCGGAGTAGGAAGCACGGTAGGAGATGCTGGAACTGGTTTTTGAGGCGGTCACTGTTGTCAGTCCGTTTGATTTTCTCTGTCCTCCTCCTGCAGCATGTTCGTCCTGCTGAAGGGAGCCACCAAAGAGCAGGCCTTCAAGATCGGGAACGAGATTGCCGATGCGGTGACCGCCACCAACCCCAAGCCCGTCAAGCTCAAGTTTGAGAAGGTTTGTGTCCCTCGGCACTGATCAGTGAAGCGCAAACGGGAGCCCGCATTGTTAAATGTTATTGCTGCACCTCATTGCGTTGTAGGCTGAGTTTGCATTTTTGTCCCTTCATTACAACAACGCATCGTT